>NW_004797488.1:248287-256816 GCF_000002075.1 Aplysia californica | reverse complement strand
GGGGGGTTGTTGGGTTGTTGTTGTTATTGTTTTTGTTGTTTGTTTGTTGTTGTTTTTGTTGTTTTGGTTTGGGGGGTTTTTTTGGGGGGGCTCCTCACTGAAAGTAACATTTTCAAGGCCTATCTTGATGAAATAAATAGTATTGACTTTGAGCTAGTGTTGCACAGTAATAATGCATTTTCCCCCTCCTTTGTTGTAAACCACCCACTTTTAAACATTTTCAACACACCGCTCATGGGCGGGAGGGGGGGGGTGGCCTCTCAGGGTCGAGAGGTCACCGTATTCGCCTCTCATTCAATAGGTCCGGTGTTCGAATTCGGAAAGCGACGGAAAATGTTCTCTAAATGTTTTCCTTTCACATCCTTTAACAATGTTCCGTCGTCTGCTTTCGTCTCCACTTTCTTTCCCAGGGCTCCTAACGCTTTGTGCAGCCTTTCTACTGCTACTCATTTGCTCCTTCTTACTGCAACACCCCTGATCTTATGGTAGGTAAGATCTAACACCAAGCCTTCTCAGATAAGGGTGAAAAATCTCAGAGGTCCCGTGTGCAAGTTGCGCATTTTAAAGATCAATTGGTGGTTTAAAATCAATAAGAGCAGGCTTCGGCCGCCACCCGGGCAAAATTGAAAATGTCCTTCCAATAAAAATGTTTAAAGCGTCCAGCGCGCTCATATGATCTAATGCAGTTGCGGCCGCCGTTAAGCACATACCAACAATAAAACCCGTTCATGTTAGTCAATAAGTTGGTTACATCAGACTTTAGACAGAACTATATACAGTTGTGTATCATCAGCATATACATGAAAGTTTTGCCATGGGCTCTAACAATACACGTATGTACAGTGTTAGGGGCTGTTCAAACATAAGCTTTCACCTGGAAAGGGGGGGGGGGTAGTCTTTGGCTCCTGTAAGAAAAATATAAGAAAGGTGTACCAATGTAATATTACACTTTTGTGAGGTGAAAAACTAACAAGGGAAAAAAAGGGTGGCCTTGGTCAAAAACGGCAGCGTAAGCCAAAGAGTGTGCTGAGGCCACAAGGGATGTGGAATGAATTTTTTTTCCAAGTATTTGCAACATTGAAAAGGCAAAGAGCTTTACACAGGACGGAGGAAGAAAAGGAGGTGGAGGAAGAGGAGAAAGAAGTGGAGGAAGAGGATAAAGAGCTGGAACAGGACCCAGATTTGAAAGACAACTCAGCAGATGCCCCTTATTAAAAACTATATTTTTTGACATAATGATGAACGCTGCCTTTTTTGATGATTACTAATTTCACTTTTTGTTTTAAGCATAATGATCAGTTATTACAGATACAGTGGAATCCTGAACATGTGAACTTGTTTAAAGTCAACTGCTCTTGCTTACTGTCAACACCTCACTGTGGTCCTGTCTCTTACCTTCTTTGTTTAAGTAATTGTAAATACAGTCAACCGCTTGAGTGTTACCCTTACGTAAAGTCAGCAATTTGGGGCTAAATCCCAAGATGAATCCATTTATGAAGAAATATTTAGGTCCTGAGCTAGTGGTGTACACAACTCCAATTACTTGGTTCACTCATTATCTCTCGTTTTTCGTGACAACGTCAGGTTTATACTCACTGAAATTGAGCTAACATCTTGTTACCAGGTACTTTGTAATTTTATAGCTGTTATCTTCAATTTTCAAAGGCCAGTAGTACAATGGATAAAGTCAACTTTGCTAAAAAGTACTCAAAGTCAACATTTTTTTCGGTCCCGAGGCGTTGACTTTATTTTTCAGAATTCCACTGTAATTTGTTTTATTTGTAATTAAGGCGCTTTAATGAGCCCCATATTGTCCCTTATTAGTAAGAAAGAGTGTATGCGATATTTTGCTTGAATGATTTACTACGTTGTTTTTAAATGCAGAACTGCATATACTATTATGCGCATATATGTGTGTATATTCATGTTTTTCATGAATATTATGTAAAGCACATAGAAAAATAATTTTAACACGGATTTGTGCGATATAAATGTCATATTATTATAAACGAACAATGTAATATGTGGGGAGGGGGGGGGGAGGCAAATGTAAAAAAAGTGTAAGAAGAGTGGAGAGGGTAAGACTATATTTGAACAGCCCCTTAACAATGGGCCCAGGACAGACCTTTGGAAAATAATGGAATGTTGGAGGACTCTGAGCCACTGAAAACAAATTTACTGAGTACAATCACCCAAATATGATATAAACCACTCAAGCTCAGCCCCCAAAAAGTAGAAAAAGTCGCTGTCTATGGTCGGGTGCCCATTCACACAAGGGTGAAGTAAAATAGATTTGTGCAAAGTGTCTTTCACGATGACATACGAGCGAGCTGAGCCTCGACCCACGGACTCGCAACCTCACGATTAGAGTCCGGTAGCCTTACCATTAGACTACCAACGCCATAAAACATATATGCCCACATGTGTGAAGATTACTTTGATGTGTTTTCTCTACCTTCTCTCTGTCTATCACTCTCTTTACTCATCCCACTGAGTCTTGTTCTGGGCCTTCGAAACGACCTTTTTCCATGTCATTTGAACAATGTTCAAACACGAAATTGCCATTACCATGCCTGTATTGTGTTCTCCATGATTCAAATAACGTTTAAAAGTGCTTTACTTCTTTTGACAGTATTTGTTCTAGAAAAATAATGTTTGCTTTTACTCAACAGGATTATAACAGATTTTAAGTGGTTGTGACATCCTTCAAACTCTGTGGAAGTTGAATTAGTCTCTGTCACGTTGCGGAAATTGACATCGTTTGTTCAACGAGGTCTAAGCAAATAATACAAGTAGGACTTTGGAACTAAATGGACACCAGCCTCCACTTTTACCGTAAACCTTTCAAAACGATCAATATGGCAGTCAAAACAGTAAAAAAAAACCACACTCAGGCCTTGGGGGAGGGGGGGCAGTTGTGAATGGATGGGGACACTATCAGGTCACGACATCAGGGCAGGGCCATAGAGAAAGCCAACGCAAGCCGAAGGTAAGAAAAAAATAGGGCACAGATAAAAGTTCTTTTTATCCATGAGAAATAACCTCTGTCCCGAAGACCACGATCGGGGATTAAAATCGAAAACAAAGGGTGTGTTGGATCTGTCTAAGGAATGACAACTGCAGGTAGCTAACGATTTTGAAAAAAAGCGTTTGTTTTGTTGGTTTTTGTTTGTTTATTAAAATGTGTTTATTTGTCTGTTTGTTTTGCTTTGTCTTGTTTCGTTTCGTTTTGCTTTCGTTTTGGAGGGTTTGTTTGTTGTTATTTGTTTGTTTTGCTGTTCTTGGCTTGTTTGTTGTGTTTTGTTGATTTTTTTTTTCAATTTTTCTTTTTTGGGGGGGTGCTAAATCGGAGTAAAACACAGTTATTATCATGATTTCTTCAATAAGCAGATCGTGTCCATCTACTCAAAGATTCAAAAACTCTCACATTCAAGTTTGATCCGTGGGGGATCCACTCGAAAGCAACTTAACTATCCTCTGCAAACTTTCAAACAAAGCAAGTTTTCAAACATCAATGTCAAAGAGTTCTTTACGTAGATCGCTGGAGTACTGTTATATAGAAGAAGTCTTTTAATGAGTTTTGTGAATTTGAGGGGAATGTATGGTTCCTTTAAAGCACTTATAGAGAATGGTTACATTTTTTAAAGGTCAAAAGAGCATACCATAATAAGTCTAGATGCCATGAATATTCATGAATAAAATATTACAGCTGATTAGGTAGAAAATCTTTTCCCAATCACAAAAAAATATCGTAAAACTTATTATGCGCCGTATGTGAGTGTTGAAACAGGGCGGGCCGGGTGTAACCTATAGGAGGAGAATACAATATTGAAATCAACTTTTTTTTTTAATCTAAAAAAATAATATGGCCAAATAACAATTTAAAATTAGTGGGGAAATATTAGTAATGTTCAGTCCATAGTACTTGTCTTCAAATCCCCCCTGTTCAATAGAATGATAACAGACAAAGATAAACCAGTCTAAGATAACAACTAAATGAATACTTCAATTATAGAACACAACAATTTCCAAGAATTATACACATGAAAGATAAAGAAAATCTCTGGTTCTAAAGTTTCAGTCAATAGGAGAATGTGACATTTCCAGTTTTCTGCCAGTGTCTTCTTCATGTGTTTCTAGACTTGATAAACAGGTTAAAATGTTAAAGAAAAAACGTGCAGCACAAAATCTATTATCTATTTGTGGTGGCCGAATTTTGCTATTCAAAAGGTTTCAAAATTGCTGCATCGATCAACATGCGGTTTTCGCCAAAAGATTCTTTAAAATATTCTCCAGATCATGACGCCCTTGGTTTTTTCAGTTTTGTGACAGTTTTGCTGCAAAAAGCTAAATTTCTTTTTTTCGCCGATCGCTTTTGTAGGCCGACGCTTCTGTCTCTGTAATTTTAGAAAACCCGGAAGTGATATTTCGCGAGGCGCATTTTGTTTTGAGAGTATAGATCTAGACCTTCTAATTTTTTGTACTCTCAAGATTTATTGCCTCATTCCTGTAGAGTGTATAGAGTAGGCCAATTACTTTTAGTTGATATTAAAGCTTCGATCATTCCTTTCATCTAAAGGGGGCCCAGCTAGTTAATTATAATGAGTGAAAATATTTAATGAACTCTTTGGAGGTGTGCAATTTGATCATTCAACATAGTTTGATGATGTGGTGTTTTGGAACAATGAACAAAGAAGTATGACTTCGCCATTCGTAGAGATTTTTTTAAATTTTTTTTTTTTTTTTTTTGCATTCTTTTCTAACCTGAAACTTAGAAAGGGTAGGTAACAACACGCATAATAATAGAGTCTAGTAATAATAAATGACATTTATATAGCGCCTAACCCATATTAAAGTACACAGGCTTTGAGCGCTTTACAATGCAATACAACAGTAACATAAAACGTTGTGTTCTGACCAAAAGAAAATCTCTTTAAATTTTCATATTCATCGTATCAAACAGAAATGACTTCAGTTGACGTTTAAACGAATCAAAAGATTTGATCTCTCGTAAACTGCTTGTCAAAATATTCCAGATCCTGGAGCCTTGATATTCAAATGCCTATCACCTATTGTTTTTTAAGTTTCATAGATGGTAAAAGAAATTTCTTTTGTCAGCTGATGACCTTAAACTACGAGTCTCAACAGGTTTGTTGTGCCTCAAAATTGTTTTTTGTATTTTTGTTTACAGAGCGCACAACTGCATAAGGTCATAAGAGCTCGTGTGGCATATTAAATTGCCAGTTTGGTCTGCTGCTGATCAGACACATGTGTCAGCTACATCTTAAAAGAGAGAGGAGACAACTTCAGGAAAACCCCTTACTGTTTTTAGGCTTTCAGTAATTTTCTCTTCATCTCATCAAAGAAAAGGGAAATAGGTGGCAGGTTCAACGCCCTGTTTTCTAACAGTCATTATAAACGCTATAATATTGACTACCGACCCAATATACAAACAAGGAAAGCCTACTTGATCAGTACGGAGAGTGTTATGAAAGTAAATCATCCGCTCTCCCGCTGATAACGATTAATTATAGAAAGGATTCGCTAGGTTCTTTTTTATGTTAGGACCGCAAATCTCGCTGTAGCGGTTTGGCGCTTCACCACCGCACGCCGCACGCAGGGAGCATGAGTCCGATTCCCTTTTAAAGATAAATTTTTTCGAGTTGCTCCATCTTTCTGCTGGGTCGTTGTATCCTTCTCAGCATGGGTTAACCCTGAGAGGCACTGTCGAAGCAGCCCGCCTCTTAAACGACCTAAAAACTGTCAGTTGAAGGGAGGGGGCGTAAACTTTCTACAATTACGGCAAATCTAAAATTTCTTTTTCGTGAAGTGTATGTTGTCTTTAGGCCATTCCCAGAGGGGGGACTTTAACATCTCGAGTTCTCATGCACAGTTAGGTAGAATTGTAATTTTGTAAATTGGCTGATTCATCAATGTCATGTTCATAACTGTGCCTGAACTGCAATAAGGAACTGCTGCTTTTTCTATCCTAATCCTTACTATTGTCATTTTTTCTTCTACTTTTGTATGTTTGTCACACTCTTGTGACCCGGTATTTCCGGGGTGCCTCGATAGTCGAAGCAGACTTTGTGCTGTTGAGGCTAGAGAGGTCAGCAGAGTAAGTCTGATTCCCTGTAAGGACTTCTCGGTTGACATCCACCCCTTGGCGCTCATATGACCTTGTACAGTTGCGAGCGCCGTAAAACCTCTACTAAAACAAACGAAGTGTATGTTGCTCAGTACCGTCACTCACTTGTGTGATAACGTGAAAACAATCAGCTTGAGTCTCGCGCACTCATACTATTATGACCTTATGCAGTTGTGAGCGCCATAAAACTGAAAATCATTTTACCCGATAAACTCGAAGCGGCATTTGGACTCCTCCTCGTGAATCCAAATGTGGCAATTTACCAGTTTTATCTTCAACAAGAAGATAAAAATCCTGTGTGGGTTTCATTATAGCAAGAAAGATGCTGGATATAATGAATGAAAAATTATCTTTGAGACGCTTGGCTGTCCAACGCTGAAGACGTGGGTTCGATTCCTGTATGGCTTCTGGAAAATTGTTTCCCTCTTTGTCCGGATTGATCTCGACAGGCAAGGTAGGGTCGATGCACCCCACCCTCTAAATGATCTAAATTGTGTCGATGATTATTTTTCTTGGGGGTTGGAGGGGGGGGGGGGCTAGACATTTTTCAGTAAAAATTCCCTTCCCTTTTCTGGTTGAAAGGGAAACTAGAAATCTAATCAGCATACCAAGAAACGTTTCGTTGGTACTTCTTTAATAATTCTTTTATAACTCGTGTATTTTCAACATTGATCTTTTCCTGGCACTTACTGCGACAACATTTCCTAGCGAACAGAGTCCTAATTAGCCCAACAGGCCATTATTTTATGGCATATCATGTTGACCAGCACTCCGAAAACAACCTGGACTTTACTAAAGAAATATTGGCAACTATCTTTTCAGTGTTTCCCAACTATGTGTTAACGAAAAAGAATGTTCAACCCCCGAAGAAAGTCTTTTCTGCTCTTCCCAGAAGGCATGACAAGACAAAAGTAGAATTATAATACCGTGTATGTTTGATAGTATCTTGACCTATATATCCTACCAATTTATGTAACTTTTTAGGGACACAGAATATGTGTGTACAGCTTCTATTTTAATCATAGTAGTTTCTTGTTCAAAATTTTAGTTGTGCCTTTTTTGTTAGCTCCATTTAGGGTTTAAGTGTTGTGTTTGTTTTCTTGTTTGTTTGTTCATCGTTTGTTTGTTTTCAGGGGTCTTCGCTGTTAA
Organism: Aplysia californica; assembly: GCF_000002075.1. NCBI lineage: Eukaryota > Metazoa > Mollusca > Gastropoda > Aplysiida > Aplysiidae > Aplysia > Aplysia californica. Next base: position 249,519 of record NW_004797488.1, on the reverse strand, counting down.
GAGGGTACTTGTCCTGCAAGTATTATCTTAGTGATCCCATACAGATTTATGTTCAAGTGATCGGTTTCTCCTAATCAAGAGTTCCAAGAAAAGAAGATAGGAAAGTAGCTGAAAGATCCTCCGCCCATCTTATGTCATCAATTTCAAACTCATTTCCGCAACCCCTGAGACACACATATTACAAGGTGTCTTAAATAAGACGACCAAGTTAAAGGGCAATGATGGATCATTTTAGCACTAATTTTAACAAAACTTCGAACAAATAACTTTTAATCGTGAAGACACCAAGTTTGTAAAAATGAAGAAAATCGACCGCCACGTTCGAAAAATATCAAAGTTTATAAACATTTCAACAAAAATTGGATAAAACGTAAAATTTTATTTAATAACAATGTTCAGTTACAGGGGTGCGATCGGCATGTTCTGTTTTCAGGACAATAAGTATTGTAAAACCACAACAGTCACATCAGACGGATATCTCATCGTACTAAGAAAGTTTGGTAGAAGTTTGGGGAGAACCCACATGTCAAGAGTGGCCCTTGAGTGGTTGTGAGAAAGGTTCAGAGATCGCCTTATAAGCCGAAAGTTTTAAAAAGTATGGTCACCACCTTCCCCTTAAGTTGATGCCGTTTAATTAGTACGGAAACAACCCACAAATAATTGAAGAGTTAAAACTGAATGTAGAACATGACGTCCAAAGACCTGACCAAAAAACATGCCACTGGGTTATTCAAAATTTCCAGTTGCGCATTGGAGCTTGTAGGGAGAGAAATGCTCAACAGCAGGAGATTTAAATAGACGCCACGCCTCCTTGGGTTTATCTGGCAATATGACTTTTGTATAATTTTGTTTTTCAATGCTCAAATGGTGTCAGTTTGATATAGATGATGTGGTTGATTTTTAAGAAGTTGCAACGTTTTACGTTTTACTCTATTTTGAATGAATTTTTCAAAATGTAATTGGGGGGGGGGGGGTGATTTCTTTCAAATTCACATACATAACGTCCTCATAGCTGAAATCTATTTCTTGAAAGTTTTGATGAAAGTAGTTCAACGATAGCCGAGCTATTGCCCTTCCAATGGGTCCTCTTTTTTTTAAAAAGATTTTCATAAAATCGGTTATAACTTAGTAACTTCATTATCATAGATAGATGTAGATATTATATATATAGTGTGTAGTATGTATGTATGTATGTATGTATGTATGTATGTATGTATGTATGTATGTATGTA
>NW_004797488.1:237162-246804 GCF_000002075.1 Aplysia californica | reverse complement strand
CCCCACTCACTACGCAGTTCCAAATCTCAAGACCATCAATAATATCAATTTCATCATCATTAATTTATTTATAAAGGCACCAGCCATCCATGTCCAAGTGTTGTTTTAGCCAGCCAATCTCAAGACCGCCTCAAGATGATCCTGAGATGGACTCGAGACGACCGCAAGGCGGCCTCAAGATGGTCTCACGATGGTCTCATGATCGGATCCCTTAGCGATCTCTTGTGCCCACACTCTGCACAGGCCAGCACATTATCAAAATGGCTCCCACCGAAAGTAGAGTTGCTATATCCTGTATAGTTTTAAGTATTTCTCTCAGACAAAAAGGCAAAATTTTGACTTTGGCACCCTTATATTTTTAGAGTCGAGTACCCCGATCTACGATCCGACGGATAATGTTCAGGCTCTTTCTGAATTCAAGCGATCTCGCGGTTTGTTGAGATTTTTACTGAACAGTCCGGATTTTGGTCTTAAGATGGTCTTAAGATCATCGTGAGATCATCTTGAGATGGCGTTTAGCTGGTCTTGAGGCAATCTCTAGACGGGAACACTCTTTTAACTGCGTAGTGAGTGGCGGGCTTTATACCCATTAGCACGATCTGTTCGGTTCGGTTTGGTAGCTGGGGGCTAGCCAGATTGTGGGCGCAAAGCGACCATTGTGGCACAAACCGATCTCCCGACTCGCGGCCTCAAAAACAGAAGTGTTTGTTTTCAGGCTAAGTCAGGCGATCGGTTGGCGACTGGTTTGTCTATCCCCCAATGGGCACTGCGTATTCGGCGAACGTCAAAATGTGTTGTTGAAGAAAATCTTATGTACAATTCGAAATGTTTTAGGTGTATGCTGTAAATCCCCTATTATTATTTTTACCCGCTTCAGGCTTACGTCAAAGAAAACGTGTCGGAACCTTAGTTTGCAATGAATTTTAAGGAATAGGCTTTTAGATTCTGTTGGTCATCTAACTTTTAGACCCGTATGCAAAGATTTGAGAAGATTAAAAAGAGCGACTTCATTTTATCTTTGTTTTAACCGCGGTCAGACGAAAGTGAACAAGCTATAGTGTCAATCCGCTATCTTTTTTCTTTGTTTCTTTTCTTTTACAGAAAATCATATTTGTTTAACAAGTACTGTTAACAAATTATGAACGTTTAAAAAATCATTTCGTGAGAGAAAAGCATTATGGAGAAAAGCATTATGTTTTCGCTTAAGCCTTTTTGCGTTATCGTACCCTTTGCTTTGGCTCTCCAGTCGTAATTGCGGATAAAGAATGGGAATACCGACGTAATTTTCTTTGTCACGCACAGTTAAAATAAAGACTCCAGCTGAAAGACGAAATAACATGAAGAAATAAAAGGAAATGTTAAAAGTGCTTTATTGTTGATAATGCAGCAATAATAATAATAATGATGATAATGATAATAATAATAATAATAATAATAATAATAATAATAATAATAATAATAATAAATATAATAATAATAATAATAGTTTAGTTTTAGTAGAGGTTTTACGGCGCTCGCAACTGCCTAAGGTCATAAAAATATGAACGCCAAGGGGTGGATGTCAACAGAGAAGTCCTTACAGGGAATCAGACTTACTCTGCTCACCTTTCTAGATTCAACAGCACATCGACTATCAGGGCACCACAGAAATAGCGGGTCACAAGAATGTGACAAACATACAAATGAAGTAGAGGAAAAATGATATTAGTAAGGATTAGGAAAGAAAAAGCAGCCGTTCCCAGTTGAAGTTCAGACACAGTTATGAACGTGACATTGCTGAATCAACCCATTTACAATTACAATTCTCCTGTTCGTTTTAACATGGTTAATGTCCTCCCTTTGGGAATGGCCTCTAGACACTTCAGTCAGTAGCACTGCCCCGGGGGTATAATAATAATAGGAAGAAGAAGAAGAAGAAGAAGAAGAAGAAGAAGAAGAAGAAGAAGAAGAAGAACTCTCTCTCTCTCTCTCTCTCTCTCTCTCTCCCTCCCTCTCTCTCTCTTTTTTTTCCTCTCTTTCTCGTTACTCTCATCACAAAGATGATAAATAATATTATGTAAACATATTGTTTCATTTAAGTGACCAAAGCAATATACATCGAACGTCTCGGACATGGTCGTTCCTCAACAGACACACAATGAATGATTTTACACCGGAAATTACATAATAAAAACAGCCATAGCAGCAAACCATTATGTAAGCTTTATTTCCAGTGAGACAGTCATTCTGTCTACGCTTGTTACACCAAGATCAGATCTTTACCGGAAATCATAAGTGAAGATTTCTTGCGTCGGACGTCTAACAGAGTTTTAAATACAAGAGATTGAACATGTTGTTGCTTCAGTTGTTCATTCTAATGTGGCGTCGGTGGCCTAGTGGTTAGGCTCTCGGACTCGCAACCGTAAGGTCGTGGGTTCGAATCCCGCCAAGGGCCCGACGTTGTGTCCTTGGGAAAGGCACTTTACACGAATTTTCCTCACTTCACCCAGGTGGGAATGGGTACCCGGCTATAGACAGCGAAAGATCTTGTCAGTTTGTTAGTGTTTGAGCGCTTAATCGGCTGCTCGCACTGTATGCTTCCCGGGAAGCTGAGAATGTTTCAGAGTGTTCTATGGTCTGCTGGGGTAATAATATAGTGTAAAGCGCATAGAGCCTGCTGTTGAGCGGGGATATGCGCTATACAAATGCTATCTATTATTATTATTATTATTTCCATTTTCACCAATAAGGAAACAACAAAATGCTCGATGAAGTCATTGCACACTAAAGTCAAATGCATCATTACATTGTCCGATGGCTGTAGAGATGTAAGTCACTCGCCTTTAACGCCCGTTGCAATACTGTAGGGTTTAATAAGAGAGGCGGGACCTCCGAATTTAATGTTCATTTCCGATAGGACCAAGCCAGTTTGGAAACAACATGGGACCGCTCTAAACTTCGAGCCCGGAATCCGCTATGTCCTGGTTACCATTTCAGCAGCCAAAGCACTAGATTACCAACACCGGATAAGCGATATAATATTCAATATTTTGAAGAGGGCTCTCGTGGTTTAGAGATTACGGTGTTCGCCTCTCAATCAAGGCCCCGGGTTCGAAACCTGATAGTGTCGGAAGATTTTTCTTCTCTAAAATGTGTGTGTTTCTCCTTCCATCTCCTTTCCTGCCCTGTAACCATATTCTGTCGTCTGCTTTCGTCTCCACTTTCTGTCCCCACCCCCTCCCCTTTTACCACTTCCTGACTCTTTCTGCAGCCTGTCTACCACTACTCCTTGGCTCCTTCTTACCCCTGACTGTATGGTGGGTAAGATCTAACACTTAGCCTTCTCGGATAAGGGTGAAAAATCTCGGAGGTCACGTATGCAAGTTGCTCGCGTCAAATATCCCTTGGTGGTTCAAAATCGATAAGAGTAACGAGGGCCGCTCGGCTACCCCGGCAAAATTCAAAATTACTTCCTACCAAACTGATAATGTTTAATGTGTCCTGTGCGCTCATGGGACCTTCTGCAGTTCTGGGCTCGGCAAAACACTTACCAAAACAAAATATTCTGAAAATTAGAATTTACAATATCCAAAAGCAAACTCGCCCCGTGCAATCACCCTCGTGACATTATGAAGTAGAGGATACTTGCAGCACGACAGTTTGCTAAACAGATCTAGTTAATTTTTGTTTGTTGTTTCTTTTTAAGAAGAAAAATAAAGGGGGGGGGGGGGGGTACTGCAGAAAATAGACCATTGAGCCTTTGTAAGACATTTTCTAAAGTGTAATTTGCTTTTCCATACTTGCTTCTTGAAATTGGGCTGTCTCCTACCAAAGTTTAGTAGAAATGTCTCCATTTATGAGAGATTTTGAAATAGCTGTTTTGGTTATGGTTGTTGTTTTGTTTTTGTTTCTTATGAGGTCATTACATTTTTATGTGCGTGTGTGTTTGCGTGCAAGTGTGTGTGTGTATGTGTGAGTGTATGTGTGTGTGTTTTTGGATGAGTGGTTTGGGAGGAAAAGAAAAAATTTAACCCGAAAAGGTCAAGCAAAAAAGACGTACCTAAAAAAAGTAGAGAAATTCAAAAAGTCTGTTGAATTATAATTGGAGCGAAAGGTGGGGTTTATAAGAGAACAAGCAGAATAAGCCTTGCAAACAGAGTGAGCCTGTCGCCTTTCCGTCGCCGATTATTTTTTCCCAGCGAAACAACGGGTCTAAATTTTACGCAGTATGAATTGCACTACGCCGGTAAGAGTGGCGCCGTTTTAAAATCCAGCGCGAACCCGTGCCGCACTCGTGGCAGACCCGTGGCAGACCCGTCGTTTCGCTGGAGTTTTCATTTTAGTGCTGCACTAAATTTCAACCAGCGTGGAACCGGGTGGCTTTTTTTCACCTTCTTCAAGCAACGTAATACGATGGAGGAAAAAGCTTTGATAGAGGCTGAAAGAAAAAAGGCAGGTTCTTTATAATAAATGAAACGATGATTATTCAGAGTTCAATGAGAATTTTAAGGTATTTTCGAAAATGTGTTTCCCCTTTTGTGATATAGGGTCCTATCAAATCTAGCAGCAAAGTAAAAAGTGCTTGGTTCCATTGGATAATCACGTCTCCTCATCATTCAAAACTGCATCTACAAGGTGGTGGAATTACCTGTAGATTTCTCTCTGTTGGTGGATTCTTTAAATCAATATCTTCGCCTACTCTACTACAACAACGTGTCTTTTTAAACAATACAAAATCGTCAAAATCTCGGCTGCCATGACCCAAAGTAGCCCAACAGCGCTGGAACGGGCATGGGACTGATGAAAACATTTTGCCACCCAGTACGTCGCCCTTCCAGTGACAACCCGTTTTTTACGCTGGAACGCGACGGAACGGCTACGGGCTCTCTCTGTTTGCACTCTAAGATGGAAACGGGAAAGCAGAAACTCATTACACAGCCCCCCAGTCCGTGACAGCCCGTCCAAAGAAGCTTACAATAATAGGCAGGGCCCAATATCTCGCATCGATGTCATTATCATTATCCTTATAACGTTATGTATAGTATCTATTTCTGATCGCACGACCCAAATGGTTCGCAACCTGTCATTTACCACCAGTTTCTGACCGCCGGAGATTCGATTACAAAATAATGAGGACAAGTGTCTCTCCCTACACGGTTCACAAAACATGATCCGCATTTCCATGGCAACACATAACAACAAGAGACGTTATCAATCATCGATAGCCGTGTTCAGATAGGAACAATTTTAATAGGTTCTTTATATCCTGTCTGAAGCAATCGTTGCGCTTAAAAGGATGGGAAAGTGTATTTTTAGATGTTTTTGTTAGCCTGGTTTTTGTCCCGGGCAAAAAGATTTTTAATCTTAATATGACGCTGAAACCACTTTCAGCAGCACTGCATAAAAGTCGTTTGAGTGCTGCCGAAATCCAATGAGTTTTACCAGGTGCAAAAGTCCGTGATTGAGAAACATGAGCTGGATGAAGCCAAGGAAAAGTGGAAAAATACATTCTTCGGGCACTGACACTAGGTTTTCACTTGCTCTCTCTCTCTCTCTCTCTCTCTCTCTCTCTCTCTCTCTCTCTCTCTCTCTCTCTTTAAACCAAATTACTAATGCATTTGTAGTTTGCCATCTCTGCTTATTTGCTTTCTGTTTATGTATTCACATTTTTAGTTAAATGTACTTTTGAAAAATCTTTAGACCATTATTTCCATTTTGCGTTTCAAAGTAACAATTACGTTGTGCCCAAAATGGGAATAAAATTATTTAATGAGACGTTTTCTCGATCATTTTGTTGAGTGAACATACAATATGAATTCAGGATTTGTTTTCATTCGCAACTCATTGGTACTGCCTGGAATAAGAAGCTTTGTTAATTATGTTCTTCTTGAGGGATTTTTTTTCGCGTGTCGCCTTATTTCTATCTGGCTCTTTGTTTCACTTTGATCACACTTCAAACAAGTCTATCTTCGCCCCTGGTAGACAGATAGATAGATAGATAGATAGATAGATAGATAGATAGATAGATAGATAGATAGATATGATCATCTGATAGTATTATCATTATAACTCTTTAACATTTTTAATTCACACCTCATATTAATGGTAATACCTTAATTAGTATTCATTAAATCTTTTCGAAGATTTCAAATAAGACTGTGCATTCATTTGACAGCAAGGTAAACACGTTGGCTGTAAAGAAAATAATGTTTTAATCTTCGAATTTGAACTTAGAGTTGCCAGGGATCTAAGTGTAAAATGACAGCTTTAGTGAAGAGTGTGATGGCCTATGGCATTGATCACAGCTTCACATCGTCGACGCATAGACTGAATGAGTCGAGTCATTGCCTGTTGAGGGATAGCATTTCACTCATTAAGGCCTAATCTAACTAATCCATGGGTTTTACCTGGGATCCAAGCCGTGTGGAAGTGCATCTGTCCTTTATCTTTAGTTGAGAGACCCCCGTGCCACTGTATTTAGTGACCATAGACTCGCAAGCAAAATGAAATAGTGTCTCGAGACTGCGTTAATTTGTGTGGGTTTTCACTGAGATACATGTAATTTTGGGGCAAAGAAGACCCGTGAACACCTGGGTTTGAGTTGTGTGTTGTGTAAAACTCTTACTAAAACTAAAAGCGAAGAGAAGCAGACCTTGTAGAACTCTTTCGCAAGTCCACTTGTTCCTGTTATGTGACCCCACCATCTTAGATGAGGATGGGGTGTTTTTTTTAATGAAGCACTTACTAAGTTCAGAAACAGATAGCTAGGTCCTCAAACGCCTTAGTACATGAAAACAAGTTGCAGAGAAAAAATATTTTTATTCTGGAAAATCACATTTACAGACAGTAGAAAAGGAGAGTACGTAACCATTTATTTTTTGACTAATTGTAGCAGTATGTGAGTATCCTGACTGACAACAACAGAGAGTGATACTGCTGTTGTTTTCGTCCCTTGATTTGTGTCTCAGGGGGCGGGGGGCGGGGGGGCGGGGGGCGTGTTGGGGGCACTATGTACAGGAGATTTCAAGATTTTTCTTCATGTCCTTCTCTCTGTTGCCCGATCCAGGACTTCTCTTGCTAACAAGCAACTTAGCAAGTCTATTCTTTGATGATGTCAGAGTAGCTTTTTCTTTGTGATCCTGATTTTTTGTTTGCCTTCTACAATGCCCTGCATGGCAGTTTTTGCAAGGCTTTCGTCAGGGAAAGAAACGGATGAGTGTATCCTGATTATTTGTTCCTACTATTTTGTTTGAAAAATAGCAACATCTGAAAGAAAAACATGTTTCAATAGCTATTGTAGTTAAAAGTATTAGAGCGCTCTAATGATGATAATTATAGTTTAGTAACGATTATATTTATAGAGCATCGAGAGTTGCTTTTTGGCGTCTATCGTGTATATTATTCTGTTACATATTATGATAATATCATTTGTGACATAATTCCCCTCTTGATACAGCAAACAACGTTCCTCTTCATATCTTTTAAATCAGGAGAACAAAAAATCTGAATGTTATTAGTTTACTTGTTAAACTTCCTGGTAATACCGATAGTCATAGGTATTTCAATGCTTTTTAATAGTGGACATTGGAACAATGAGCAAACACGTTTTCGCTCTCGTACTGTTTTAGAATATCTTGTCTCGAGTTATTTGGCATTTGATTAGTTATACAAATTATGCTATGAAAGATAAGGCTGTCTGTGGCTTTAAATTTGCTGTACTTAAGTACAGCTTGCTAGGCACACATACGAAGTGCACGTGTGAGTGCATTTGTTTACGTATGTGTTTGCCTCTGAAGGCTGTGTGTGGGAGTGTGTACATGTATGTGAGAGAGAGAGAGAGAGAGAGAGAGAGAGAGAGAGAGAGAGAGAGAGAGACAAAGACAGAGACAGAGACGGAGAGAGACAGAGAGAAAGTGTGCAAGTGTGTGTATGTGTGTGTGTGTGTGTGTGTGTGTGTGTGTGTGTGTGTGTGTGTGTGTGTGTGTGTGTGTGCGTTTATATGTGTATGTGTGTGTGTATGTGTAAATGTGTGAATGCGTGTACGAGAATGCATTATGCTGATGTGTATGTGCTAATATACACGTATAATTAAAATACTACCTAGGCTCCATGCCTAGAAAATCTATTTGAAGAAGAAATCTTCCTTTCGTTCTTTTCGTGCAACAAAAGTGTCCATTATTCTGTTGACGAAGTTGGGCATGCTGTCAATGATGTCCTTGTGGATCGACATAAACGTCAGTGCGATTTCTATGATTTTGCACACTTCTTTAAATGCTGTTTCGAGTTTGTAGTTCTTCAGGGTTGAATAAAGGCCCTGGATTGTACGACCTTGGGCAGACTTAAATATTTCATTGCAATGTAATACTTATAATTCTGTTTGTAACTTGATTTTATGCAAAACAGTAATATTTCTGTAAATGATCCTAAAAGGACTGTAGGAAACGACCTTTGGTAGTCCTGGAATTTGGAGGAGTCGAAAATTGATAGTGTGTTGAATTTATATTGCTTCAAGAAACTGTCAACAATTTGAGAAACTAATATGTCGCAGGTCTGCTTTGCAGCAATTTCGTTTGTGTTGTAATGTCTGCGTCTCTTGGAAGCGTGTTTCTCTGTGGTCTGTTTCGTTGATAGAGCACGTATACTATTTCTAATTTTTCTCCCTAGTTCGTTATTGTGAGACGTTGCAATGCGATGACCAACGACTAGCTGAGCTGCTGTCTACTTGTCCGAAAGTATCATACTTAACCGCATTGTTTACATGCGCTCTTGATGACTCGTGACTGTAATGCGTTGTTTCACAGGGACAAGATCAGTAAAACCTGCCTTAGCCTAATACTTGGGGTCCTCAGTTCCAAAAAGCAGATAGGAGTAACAGCAGCAGGCCTACAATGAGTATTTGCTAACGCTGACTGTAATGTAAGCCACTCCACTTTTTGTTGGATGTATTATTTTGATATCTTTGGGTTGGTGAGGACTTAGATTTATAATTCTTTCTCTCTCTTCTTGTTACTCTGTTTGGTGATCAACTTAATTCATCCTGCATTGGAATACACACTCGAGTAATAAAACTTTCACCACTACACCATTCCAACTTCTAACACAGTGACCTAATCACGTCATGCTGACCTCGCTCAAGTTCAGGGTTACAGAGGTGGGGGCTAGAGATATAAATGGCAAGACAATGGACCAATCGCACATCACTGTGAGCACTACGGTGGATTGCTCCAAAGCTATCATAATACGGGCACTGAATTGTGTAGACTATCGTGACTGGTCTGAGATCGCGTTGTTTTTAGACTGCCTCTATGAGCTATGTTCGGCTGGTGCACATTGCGATTGTTGCGCCTTATTAGTATTTATGAACAAAGAAACTCGGTCAAAACGTCAACGTTGTTTGGGTCGGCCCATAGAGCATTTTTCCTAGATAGGTTACACCACTGAACATGCTATTTTTTACTTGGGTGAAGCACAAGAACTTGATATGGTATAGTAGATGTTGTAGAGTTGTTGTAGATGTTGTATTGAACGAATAGGCTCTGGCGAGGAACTTGTACGGAAAACTGATTGGATGGTGGAAGGTGGATTGTCTCTTTGTGGGTGTTGAGCGCATTAAAATTTTTGGGTGGCTGTGCACGACCGTGCTCTATGGACGAGCCGCCCCTG
>NW_004797488.1:235983-237062 GCF_000002075.1 Aplysia californica | reverse complement strand
TTTTGGTCGCTACCCGGAATCGAACCCGGGACCTTTGAATGAGAGGCCAACACCTTAACCTCTAGGCCACGAGAGCCCCCTGTAATGAGTACTGGGCTACATACATCGGAAGACCTAGTCAGTTTGAATGCTTAATAGGCTGCTTGAACTGTATGCTTCCCGAGAAACCGAGAATGTTTTTGAGTTTTCTAGGGTTTGCTGAGATATTTTTAAAATAGGTTGTAAAATGCATAGAGCTTGATTTTGAACGAGAATAATATGCGCTAAACAAATTGTCTTCACGATTTTTTCATTATTATCCATTTGTCTGCGGGGATGAAATCTACTGTCAGGGTTTTGTGTGCCGAACAGACTATGCGTCGGAGCTGTCTAGCACTTCTTGTATCTTCTTCTTTTGTTAATGTTGATGAAATATTTACTATCACAGCTAAAGAGTTATAGTAAACTGCAGGGATTTGAATTCGCATTCCTGGCTCAGATTATTTTTTTCATTTCCTCTGCACTCAGTTTTCTGACAAAGCAAAAACAAGAGCTCCACGCCTGAAATAATTGCATCGTATTTTGGAGAGCGTTGAACTTATAGAAAAACTTCAAAACAATGTCCTGTAAATTCCAAACAAATGTCTGGCTATAAATAACAGGTTAAATTTAAGCACGCCTATTGCTCCCATTGTGTCTCAGCTGGACTTCTTTGTCACCGACGTGCCTAGCAGGCTTCTTCCGCTGTGCCGCATTCATGCTAGCTTTTCTATCGTGGCCGCTGTTTGCAAAGCTCTCCCCCTTTTTTCCCCTTTTTTATCAGTGCAGTTTTATCGGTTTCCAAGAAGTTTATCATATCGACAAACAAACCGAAAATAAACAGCACTTTTTTTTTTCGCTTGTCACTAAAACTGGTCTTGTAAAATTATGGACAAAGATACCGTATTGCTTTATATTGCTGATATTGTTGTGTTATGGTTTTTGCTGTTATTTCCCTCCTGCCTCTTCTTCCTCTTCCTTCTGCTCCTCATTCTCCTCTTCCTCCTCCTCCTCTTCCTCTTATTTCTTCTTCTTCTTCTTCTTCTTCTTCTTCTTCTTCT
>NW_004797488.1:227127-235452 GCF_000002075.1 Aplysia californica | reverse complement strand
CCCCTCCTTTTCCCACTCCCCCGTGTATGTAAGCCGGACAACCATCTACACGTTTCTTGAAGGACTCCTGTAACCATGACAAAGTTAGAAGATATACCTGCTGGAAAAATATATAATCAGAACCTTCAGGAAGAGACGCCTAAAATTCTTTAACCCTATAAATGGGACAAATAAGACAGAAACAGCTACTGTGTAGACAGATAGAAAAAAAAAGAGTAGAGGAAAAGAAAGAGCAGTAAACACAGATAGCCTGAACAGTTTTATGACAAAGACTACAATATATCCTACTTTGGAGAGGGTTTTTTCTAGCTGTCATGTTATGACAAAAAACACTCTGTTTTGGACACCATGTTTACTTTTGCTGTTGACAGCTAAGCTACCTTTTTCCTCAACATCGCATTGTGCGTCATTATAACATACTTAAATAGACCAAATAACGACATCATTTATTATTCGCAATACTTCCTTGTCTTGTGTTTGCTTAAAGATTGTGTTCAAAATCCCACCCAGTCTGAGGAGGGAACATAGAAGAGAAGGATGTGCAGTTTGCAGTCACAGATAGACAGCAGGCAATATTTTTGTAAGAGAGAAGAAGGGATAGAACGAGATATAGTGGCGTCCAAAAGAAACTTGAAATGTAATCACCCAATAATCGTGTTAAAGCTTCGCATTACCTATTCCTGCAGCGTACCAATTCAAAGCTAAATAAACTCTGCTTCATCTGACACATTAATAGTTCATCTATGTTAAGACACGCCCGAGATATGGTCACTCATAATTGACCTAAAAAATTAAGGTTTGGCAAAGTTGTGCTAAATCAGAGAAACGCAAAAGTGTGTTCACGCGTATATTGAAGAGCATCAATGTTGGTGGATGGACATGTAATCAAATGTCAAATACAAAAAGGGAACATTCTTGTCTCTGCAACGGAGAGAACATTCTGATATTTTCAAACAGATTGGAAAACAGAGCAGTTATAAATATCACTCAAAACCTGAACTTAACATAACATGTGCTCATTAGTATTAATTTTGTTTTAGTTTCGATCACGAAACTTTTTTGCACATGGACTGTGTTAGTTAGATTTTGAGCATAATCATCTGTCAGTGAAAAGCAGAGTCCACAAAACTGCCATGGTTTTGGGTGGTCTGGGGGGGAATGAACAAAACCACCCTCATGAGAATCACCAGATGGCCTGGTTTCGTAGACTACACCCTTCATATATATATATATGAGTGTGTGTGTGTGTGTGTGTGTGTATATGTGTGTGTGTGTGTGTGTGTGTGTGTGTGTGTGTGTGTGTGTGTGTGTGCGCGTGCGTGTGTGTGTGCGTGGGTGGGTGTGTGTGTGGGTTTGTTGTGCGCAATTTGCCGATTGGCGTTTTTAACGATCGTATAATTGCGCGGCAATCTTAAGAGTGTGCTGTTCGTTTTGACGATCGTATAATTGTATCATTCCTGTGAGCTCTTCAGTTTCATATCTTAATTTTTATTTTCATTTTGATGTTCATGTTTGTACTCTTTGGAAAATATACGGGAGTATTCTTTTGGTGTGAGAAAAAGAATGAAGATGGAAGCGAATTAAAAAAATATGTTTAAAAAATATAAAATAAATTAAATGTACTTGGTGAACTTTGATTTTGATACTTGGCATTGTATCATTCTTTTGGGCTCTTCAGTTTCATACGTTAATTTTAGTCTTAATTTTTATTTTTAGATTTTTACACTTTTGAAAATATATTATTATGAATGTTCCTTTAATGTGAGTAAAAGAATAAAGATGGAAGTGAATTTTTTTTAGATATTAAAAAAATATGAAATAAATTAAATGTAATTTGTTAACTTTTTTTTGTTTTGTTTTTGTAAAGTGTTTTACGGCGCTCGCAACTGCATAGGTCATATGAGCGCGCGGGACACACCTAATATTTTCAGTTGGTAGGAAATTTTGAATTTTGCCCGGGTGGCGGCCGAAGCCTACTCTTATCGATTTTAGACCACCAAGGGATCTTTAACGTGCGCAACTTGCACACGGGCCCTCCGAGATTTTTCGCCCTTGTCCGAGAAGGCTAGGTATAGATCTTTCCTACCAGAAGATCAGGGGTGTGGCAGAAAGACAGCAGTAAGGAGGAGCCAAGGAGTAGCAGTAGAAAGGCTGCAGAAAGAGTCAGGAGCCCAGAGGAGGGGGCAAAGGAGGTGAGGGGGTGGGGGCAGAAAGTGGAATTGAAAGCAGACAACAGAACATTGCTAGAGAGCAGGAAAGGAGGTGAAAGGAGACAATTTTAGAGAAGAAAATTTGTCTGTCTGTCTGTCTGTCTGTCTGTCTGTCTGTCTGTCTGTCTGTCTGTCTCTGTCTCTGTCTCTGTCTCTCTCTCTGTCTCTCTCTCTCTCTCTGTCTCTCTCTCTCCCTCTCTCCCTCTCTCTCGCTCTCTCGCTCTCTCGCTCTCTCGCTCTCTCTCGCTCTCTCTCGCTCTCTCTCTCTCTCTCTCGCTCTCTCTCTCTCTCTCTCTCTCTCTCTCTCTCTCTCTCTCTCTCTCTCTCTGCATGTCAGACGGAATGTATGTCCCTGACAAGAATTTAATTCACGCCCGAGGAAAAGAACCATGCCCTCAGAGTTAATTCTGTTCATGACTGTTCCATAATCAATATGTAATATTAGCATGGGTGTTGGAGTAGGAGGGGAAGGGTTCAACTTTCGAGATTGTGACTTGTTCTTTACAATACCGGAGACTAGTTCATTCCCGCAAAGCGGTGAGATTATGAAGTCATAAAAGTTCCTTAAGAACTGCCTCAAAGTTTGCTCTCTATACCGACGCCAGCAAACAAAGACCAGCTTTATTAAGCCTTTACAGAAACGCTGTTCATAATTTCTAAAGAATGTTTAAAGTGCATGTTCGCCTACGCCTTTCCCTCGGAGGATAATAATCTTAATGTATCAGAGCTCAGTGAATTCAAGAACACGAGTCTCGGAGAAAAGCAAGTTGGTGTGTGTACCGGAGACACAGATCCGCTGACTTTAGGGACCACTGCAGTAAGCGCTGTGGGCCTCCATAGGGATAAGCCTGAATCTTCCTGTGTATGTAAACTCTTTACGAAAATAGCTGACCCGCAGCATACATCGGGTAATGTTGCGGCACATTTCGAACCGTCGAACCAAAATAAGAAACAAGATGTTTACATACTTCATAGTATGCATGTTGTTGCCAGTCATTTTCAGTTTCAAATAAAGAAAACAGAATTGAAAAATATGTATGAATAAAAAAAAAGTTCACAGTTTTACTTTTCTAAACTCTCCTTAAAACAGCATGTCTTCAAGAGTTGATGAATGACCAGAATGCGCCTCGTTAATGAGTTAACACGAATGGAGGAAAGTGGCTGGTGAGGGCGGGGGGGGGGGTCAATGCTTGTTTGTTTATTACGTTTTGTACTGCAAGAGCCTTGCTTATTTGCTAACAACAAAAAAGACTCACCGTTTGATTGTAAAGAGAAAGGCGTAAATGAAGTAAGGATACTATGTCATTAAAAAAGAAAATTGGGGGGGGGGGGGGGGTTAAGTGTTTTACGCCGCTTGCAACTGCATAAGGTCATTTGAACGCGCCTAATATTTTCAATTGGTAGGAAATTTTTAATTTTGCCCGGGTGGCGGCCGAAGCCTACTCTTATCGATTTTAGGTATCCAAGGGATCTTTAACGTGCGCAGCTTGCACACGAGCCCTCCGATATTTTTCGCCCTTGTCCGAGAAGGCTAGGTGAAGATCTTTCCTACCAAAAGATCAGGGGTGTGGTTGAAAGACAGCAGTAAGAAGGAGCCAAGGCTGCAGAAAGAGTCTGGAGCCTAGAGGAGGGGGCAAAGGAGGTGAGGAGGTGGAGGCAGAAACTTGAGACGAAAGCAGACGACAGAACAGTGCTAAAGAGCAGGAAAGGAGAAGAATTTTTTTCGGTCGCTACCCGGATTCGAACCCGGGACCTTTGAATGAGAGGCCAACACCTGAACCTCTAGGCTACGAGAGCCCCTATACTATGTCAGGGCAGCACTCACATCTCGTTCACCCCCGACCCGTCAATGGACCCTTGCTCAACGTGTCTCCCAAGGGGCTGGTAACGTTGGCAGTGGAGGGGGGATAGCCAAAACAAGCTGATAGAAATGTCTCCGACCGTTTTGAGAATGAGAGACAATTACCAAAGACAGTGTAATGTTTTAGGGACCGTTTAGAAAAGTAAATTTTTGAACTTCGTTATTCATGCATCTTAGGAGACTGTTCAGAATTTCATGAAAGGAAAAGAAATCAAATAGGGTATCACTGAAAAGTCTCCACGCGGCTGCTAAAAAAAATAATAAAAACGATAAGGAAAAGACAAATGCTGTTTCTGGGACACTTGAATCGACCTAAAGGCCTTGAATATCTTTTCTTCTCCCTTGAAAAAGAAATGGAAAACGAGGCAGGGATGGACCCAGAGCAACTTACTTTGAAAACCTAAACATCTGAGAGACTAGTACAGACCAGGATAAATAGGGGTTTGGATCTCCCATGTCGGTTTCAGATTTGGTATTTGATGGTGATGAGGATGACGATGACGACGACGACAACGACGATGATCATGAGGGAGTAGCTGACAAGTCCATTAAAATGTACAAAAGCAGTATCAAAACTCCAACCAGCCAAGCGGCCACAACAAACTCGGCAGACGGGAAGCCCATGTGAAAGTCAACAAGAATCACAAAGGGTCTTACAGTTTGAACGCAAACCACATAACTATTAAGTAGCCACCAAAGATAGTGTTCCTTTCAATGGCGCTACCTGAGAATTACAATGTTCTTATTTGACATTTGTGGCCGGTTTTGAGCTACTAAGACTGTGTGGTCTGCTCTATCAGAATCGCAAGATTATTCGGAGTCGTTATCAAGATATTTAGAGAATTGCAATCGAAAAAGCTTGACATGTTGTGAAGTTCAAAATTTTCTCCGTCAAAATTCTCAAAACTAGGTACAGAGCAGATAGAACTTAGTAATTCTAAGGTAGCCATTGGTCTAAAGATGCGTGTTGACCGTGAAGCTTAATGGGTCCTCGTGGAGTCAGAGTAAGACTGCTGTTGCAAAGATGGACAAATAAATTACTAGATCTATAGGTGTAAAGCGTACAACTGAGAGTGGATATGCGCTATATTTCTTATATTAGTATAAAATGATCACGTGGTTGGGCTCTGGGGTAAGAGGTTCTGAGAAAAAAAAGAAACCTCAAACGTTTACTTGCGTGTGTTTGTTTGCATGTCAAAAGAATATTTATTCATCCTCGATTAGAAATGTTATGGGTTACATGGCATGCACAAAGCATACATAAAATAAGTCATCATTATCGAACAATGCATAGTACGACGTAGATATAGACAGTATTACAAAACAGGTCTTTCCTGGAAGCCACAGTCCAGTTTTAGTGAATCAATCGATAAAATTAGGTAAGGCACCTTATCAAGGTAAACAACTGAGCAGTAAAATGGGAAATATGAGAATTAATCAGAGGGCCAGACGCCCAAAGGGAGACCTCAGTAGACAAATGTTGTTATTCTAACCGACAGCGATACAGCTGCGAGCACTACAAGCAGAAAGAGGTGTTCTTTTAACATAATATCTCTGGTAGGAAGTCATGCGATTACTGTACAGCAGAAAGCAGCGCGCTGTCCTTGTTCGGCTGTTTGCACAGCGAAGGGCTCCTGTCGTGCCCCGTGTTCCCTCCTGCCCGACAACAAAATGCGCCCTCTGAGGCAAAACGTTTTATCTGCATTTCAATAGTGTTACAGATAGAACTGTTCTACTCCAGGATTATTCCACAAAAGAGTCACCCAAGCGTACCTCTGTTCTGAGGGAAGGGGCCAGCTTCAAAGTCCCGCGGTCCAGGCGAAGGTTTCTAACGCCCACGACACCACTCAAAAGCAGTTCTTGCGCGTCGTTTGCTTCTCTTCAAGCATGAGGGAATCTGGCCCAAAGTGGCTCTGTCTATTCTATAGATTACGGCCAATTTGGTGTGTTCAGACTTAAAGCGGGAAAAAAGCTAGAGGTAAAAAAGGAGCGAGAACGTGTGTTGTTGCAGCCACGCAACCGAAATACGATTTCCCTGCTGTGTTTGCTTACTCTTGGTTAAGAGGGGAGATGTTTTGTTACCGAGCAGCAAAGATGAACAAAAGGAATATTATGACGTCATGGAACTGGTGATCGGGGAGTCAAAACCGCTTTCACGCTGTGCTGAGAGAAGAAACTGGAACCCTGAGCCTACTGCTAGCAAGCAGAGTGTATAGTATTCCCGAAGTCTCAAAGGGAGTGGCGATGTCACATAAGTTTTACACTCTTCCGGCATCTTGTAATTACCATGCCTTCACGGCCGCATAACGTACGTTGTGTGTCTGTCTGTCTTTCCCGAATTTATCCTCTGTTTGTTTAATTTAGGGGGGGGGGGGTGTTCTGTTTTGTGGGGGAGAAGGGGAGGGGGTTTCCCCCCCCCCCCCCCCCCCCCCCCGCGGTTAGGACTCCAAAACCTCTCTTTTTACTGTTCAAATAACAGAAGTATTTGAAGGTCGACAAGGGGAAAAAAGACCAGTATGCCGGTCTTTAGGTAGGTCTGATCGACTAGCACATACCTAGATTGTCGCAAAAAGACTAAATAAGCTGCCGTTGGCGTCCTTTTACTTCCAACAGCAGATTATGTTAACACGACTATCTGCTCAACGCCCCAGACGTACAAGAGGACGGATAAAACAAGACTGTCTGCTGGCTGTTACTTTACATCCGTCGTTTACGAGAGAAATAAAAACTTGAATCTTCCAAGGGTTGACACCCTCCCCCCCCCCCCCCCTCCTCCTCCTTTTTTAGGGGACATTTTAACCCGTAGAAAAAACACAAGCTCTTTCACGTAAAAAGTACGAGCACACATTGCGGGACTCAAAGATTAGACATCCGAGTTGGCGGCTTGCTGCTTGTAGAGACATGTCTAATCTAAGAACATTATCGAGACTTCCCTCTCCACGTATTAGAATAAATCGCTCAACGCAAGACTCTGCCAAGTATGATTGTATTAGTTGGATACCCGTTCGATGAAGGACTCAAAAGAATCGATCTTTGTCATTTTGGAAACAGTGCACACTGTTTGTGAACGGAAGCGTCTCTTGTTTACAATGGCGTCTTAGAAGACGGACTTTCCCATGATTAGATCTAAACAAGACTTATGAAAAACAGAAAATTAAACTACAGTGACTTCAGACTTCTTAACATAACTGTGCACACTTTAAATGATTCTGACCCTAGGTTAATTTTTTTTTCTAATTCGAAAGTTATGTGGTTCGGAAGTTTTAGACGACCAAAGTGACGAACTTTCACAAATACAATATTATATAGATAATACAGAGTAAAGGATTGTGGGGTCTTTCATTCCTTTCAAAATTGTAACGTTATTCAGTTGAAGGGCTAAGACCTCTAGATTAATCGTTATTCCCCGATAAGATTGAGCACATGGCATGGGTGAACAATTTTGGAAACTGCACGTCTTACCAACTGAATAACCTAAAGGTAGTGAAAAGGCTCTAAAGGCCACACAAGCAATTTAAAACTATGTAAAGATATCCCCAAAAAATTAATTAATTGTTTGGCACATCTAATGATAGATTTTTTAAAATCAGTCAGGCTTCATAGTATTTTGACTGGCGTGTGTGGTGGAGTGGTTAGGCGATTCGCAGTCGTATGCCTAAGACCTAAGTTCCATTCCCGTGAGGAGAGAATTTTTATCGATTTCCCCCGACTTTCTGATGGAACATTGTATTCATCTCAGCCCGGGTTGGCCCTAACAAGTTGGGTCGAAGCCTGCCTCCAAAATGATCTAAAGAAAAATAGGTCTCTTAAAAAAAGTCTTCTGGTTTTGTTTTTTTTGTTTTTTTTGTTTCTCTCTGGTTTTGTTTTTTTGTTTTTTGTTTCTCTAATGTCAAAATTAAAGGCGAAATAATATTTTGACGTTTAATTTTTATGTCTATCCCACTGTAATCATGTTAAATCCTCTTTAGATATACAAGGAATGGATAAACCGCCTTGGCGTTGGCCGCTGGCCACCCATTACGTCAAAAAGACCCACACAACTGCGCTGATGAAAGGCCAGCACAGGTCTTCAAAGTACAATATGAATGTAGTAATAGGCTTGGTAGAGACTGTGTGTTGGACAAACGTGGGTAAACAGACACATGAGGAGGGAGAGAGGGAGAGAGAAAGTAAATAGAGACTGAAAGAGAAAGAGAGAGAGAGAGAGAGAGAGAGAGAGAGAGAGAGAGATAGAGAGAGAGAGAGAGAGAGAGA
>NW_004797488.1:220143-226620 GCF_000002075.1 Aplysia californica | reverse complement strand
GGGGAGAGAGAGAGAGAGAGAAAACGAAAGAAAGAGTTAGCAAATGCCACGCGAGTGGGGTGGCGAGCGAGTACAATAGAAATTGTCCTTGAGGGGATTAGAAGCAGAAAGCTTTAGTACCAATAGGAAATAGAATGTAGCTAAGTGCCCCTGCCGTCTTTGTTCCTTTTGTACGACGCTTGTAGTTGTGCGCGTTGTCTGTCGTTGTCGGTGTTGGAATGGTGTCGTTTAATTTTATCGCCAGTTGAACCGCGCAAAATGCACAGTGCTTACAAACAGGCAATAAGAATGCCACTGGGTACCCCACTTGGGTATCACTTTTATGGCCAAGAGTGCCATTCTCATTTGGCTCGTTTCTGCTTGATGTTACTGCATTTTTTGTGGCAAGTACTGTTGTTTTTTGTTGGGGTACAACAGTGTCTGGGTTTTTTCTTGTAGCATTGTTGTTGTGGTTGTTATAATTGCTGTCTGTTGTTATTATTATCTTTGTTGTTGTTGTTGTTGTTATTTTGTTGTTGTTGTTGTTCTTGTTCTTGTTCTTGTTCTTGTTTGTTTTTTTGTTTTTTTTGTTACTGTTGTTTCTTTTTCTTCTTCTATATTTCAAATTTAGGTGTATTTATCGACATAATTTAGATAATTAAAGTTTAGAAGGCTGACGCTTTCCCACTTTGCCTGTCAGGGCCAACCTGGAATGAGAAGGATACATCGTCCCAGCTGAAAGACGGAGATACCTTTATCGAGCATCTCGGTCTTTCTGCTGGTACATTAAACCCCTCTCAAACAGGATTAGCCATGACAGTCAAGTTTGAAGACCGCCTTCAAAATAACCTAAATTGTGACTTTAAAAAATACTTACTTTGTAGTCTTCCCATGACATAGAAGAGATAACAACACTGATATATACTGAAAAGAAAGAAAGCAAAGACTTCAAAGAACTGTAGTAAATGATACATCACCTTTATTAATACCCATTCATTTAGATATTCTTATGCATGTATATGCTGAATACTTTGCAAACCATTACATTGATGTATTGAAACATAAGAACATTAGAACATTAGATAAAACATTAACCTCGGTCTGTGTTGTCAGGCCCCATCTGATAGAGAAAAAAAATATGGGTTCACATACATAAAAGATTCCAACTGATGTCTTTCTTCACCATTCTTGCCAAGTGTACACCAACCAAATTCTTATTCACCAACATGACCTTTGTGTATATCTCTTCACGCCCACCACCCCCCCCCCCCCCCCCCCCCCCACCCCCAAATAAAATGTGTTGACAATTATGTAATATTCAGTGCAGGCTTGTTGTATGGTTAAAACAAAATTCTAATTTGCATAGTCAATGAAAAATATGCACGTTTTCCTAGGCCACCTCCGAAGTCGAACGTTTTCTAAGATTGCGTACTCGTATTTATTTATTGTTGGGTTTTTGTTGTTGTTGTTGTTGTTGTTGTTGTTTTACAACACTGAAAAAGATGTATTGTATCGTTTGTCAATGGAAGTTGTTTTAGACCTGGGGTCACCAAAACTACGGCCCACAGGTCGGATCCAGTCTGCAAGGTCAAGTCGTCTGGCCTGCTGCCATGCCACCATGTTGGAGAAAATAACAACTTGGAAAATGTGTGCCCAGGACTTGGTGAACAAAGTAATGTAATCCTTTCATTTAACTCTATAGTTCAAATTAAAAGTGCTTTTATAGACTTCATGACTCTTAGCTAAAGTATGTACCACACTCTCACTCGATTTCAATGTGACAAACCATTCATTCCACACATTTCAAACAGCAAACGGAGATCCCACTTTCATCCTGGGTGGCCAACAAACGGGGATTCCAAAAATATAAAATATGTTAGCTGTCTTCATTTTGTTCTATGTTTTGTACTTTGTATATTGATAAGTCAAATGGTTAGTTGTCTTTATTTCTACGCATTCAGCACAACTGTATTGAAAAACATAGCAGTTGTCCGGCCCCGCGCTCTGCCTTCACTCAGTTATCCGGCCCGTTTCGTAGGGAAAAGTTTGGTGACTCTTTCTTTGAGACCAATCTGTGCTCGTACTACCTCTCTGGTTCGTATTCTTTGCAGTCAATGTTTGTAAGTTCCTGTCTACGCGCAGTAATACACCGGACGCCATTTATTTTGCGCAGTTTGTTTTACATCTCTAACGTAGGAACGCATCATCACGTAGTTTTTGTGTAGACTTTGAGTCAGCTTCTCTTCGATACCGTCTGTGATATATCAATTTGACCAGTTTCGTTTTTACAAATAAAAGGGTTTTATGCAAGGGGGTGGATATTAGTTTACTTTCCAAGGGTGTCTTAAAGTAGTAGCCTGTTTTGATTGAAATGTATGTGTATATAAGTTACATAAGATTATTGTACAGTACATTTAGCAGCATACAAAAAACTTTTCAACAGACGACAAGGAAGATTTGCAGGTATTATTACTTATGTGTCAACAGTCACAGCCAAATATGAGCCAGTTATCATTGAAAGAGTCAAACTGAATGTTTATATAAAGACCTTTTCAGTCCTGAAAACAATACACTGGTAGATAAATACATTGGTAATAATGGGTAATTGTGGGAACAAAATACTTCACACACACACACACACACACACACACATACACACACACAAACACACACACACACACACACACACATACACACACACATACACATGCACACGGGCAGAGACTATTTACATTGAGCATTGTCTATAAACAGGTACAGTGTACATATATTTGGGTTGGTATTTGAAGAAAACTGCGAGTTTTGGCAGAGGGAAATTTACAGATTTGACGGGGGCTCCAGTGGCCTAGAGGTTAAGGTGTTCGCCTCTCATTCAAAGGTCCCGGGTTTGAATCCGGGTAGCAACGGAAAATTTTTCTTCTCTAAAATTGTCTCTTTTTCCCACCTTTCCTGCTCTCTAGCAATGTTCTGTCGTCTGCTTTCGTCTCCACTTTCTGCCTCCATCCCCTCACCTCCTTCGCCCCCTCCTCTGGGCTTCTGACTCTTTCTGCAGTCTTTCTACTGTACTCCTTGGCACCTTACTGCTGTCTTACAGCCACACCCCTGATCTTGTGGTAGGAAAGATCTACACCTAGCCTTCTCGGACAAGGGCGAAAAATCTCGGAGGTCCCTTTTTGCAAGTTACACACGTTAAAAATCCCTTGGTAGTCTAAAATCGATAAGAGTAGGCTTTGGCCTCCTCCCGTGCAAAATTCAAAATTTCCTACCAACCTAAACTGTTTAATGTGTCCCGCGCACTCATATGACCTTATGCAGTTGCGAGCGCCGTAATACATTTACCCCAAAAATAATCTGATGGAACAGCAGGGGGAGGGGGGGGGGGCAATAATCAATCAAACAACAATCAAGGCTCAAGCCTCTCTCAGCGTGAGTTCTACATGTCGTCAAGAACAGATTAGGTTGACAGAGCAGTCCGTCCATTTTTTAAAACTAAAATTAACCCTATTTCTCTTTTCATGGAACATTTTCTCGAAGTTATACCACAATACTGTACAACACTCTCGTGCATGTGGTATTGCGAGTATTATGGTTGCCGTTCACAACTATATGTTTGTATTTCTCTTATCCGTATTTATGTCTGGCTAATGAGGAAATTAATACAGTAACAAGTTTCACTCTAATTAACAAAACTGGAGAGGAAAACTTTAAAATTTAAGGATTGATACCAACCATTTATTCTGACCTGTGAAAACAAATTAATACGTGTTCAGTCTCAAATCTTGGAATGAACTGGTGGATTGTATCAAATGGTATTCCCAAAACGCCGTTTTATCTCTGAGATAGGTGGCCTATAGTATAACAATTAAAAGAAATACAAGAAACGAACCACAGAAAAACGCCTCCCAAGCACCCTCTCTCGTTAAGTCAACGTGCATGTCGAAATACTTTAACGGCATATAATGACATGAACACATGCGGATATTTGTCACCCAAAACATGACGAAAAACAAGTAGGAAAATATTCTTTTCAATTTGAAATTAAAAGAAAACTCGAACTGGGCTAAGATTAAGATAACCAGTAAACTTTGCATGCTACTGGTGTGAGCTTCCATAACACACATATCTTTATATAATATACCTTTTTACTATGTATTCAACTTGTGACACGGCGTTTAAACGCTGTACGCTTCACTAAGTAAAGTCAATAGGAAATATTAAGGGGGCCCGGCTCTTCGCATCAGTTCACAATACTTGATGTCGTGATAGATGAAGAGATGACAAGCACGCGGTGCCAAAAAAACAACGTGGGAGTAAACTAGATATGACATATCGAGTAGCAAACATCAATTAAAATGCATACATTGACATTGTTGCTGTCTTTGATCATCAGCTCATAAATTATGTTTCAACAGAATGAATTTGATCACAAGAAAAGCATTGCACAGTCTGTACACGGAACGCTGAAAGAATATCGACACATAGTTTAAATATGATACCATCATTTTAGCTAGATCTAAATAAATATGTTGAATCAGTTTTACTTCTGAACGTGAAGGTGCCTTGCCATTGAAAGCACTTAAACATACAGGACAAAAAAAAATCTGCAAAAGTAAATTGCCTTTCTTCAGTGATCCATAATAATATTATTAAGTGTCCATATAATATAAAGCCTAGACATTCTTTAATTGAACGTGAGGGTTTTTTAAAGGATATTGTAGACTAAAGCCTGAACTTTTTTGGTTATATACAATACATACCTTCGCCATGATTTTTTTTGTTGTTTTTTTTGCTTTAAATAGCATACGTTTGATGTTTCTAATATTTACGGGCCACTTATTCCGTCATACATAATGTGATGACGTCATAAGATGAATTGGGTATGCTGACAGTCGTGTTCCCATGACGTCGTTAGTTTCGGGAATGCTCTTGGTAAGGTAAATAGAAATGTTCGGAAATCGTGATTTGCCCGCAGCTTTTTTTCCGAAAATAGAAACTTTGAATCCGCCGTTGCTCTTTTAATAAGTTTGAGAAATAATAAATAATATCATTCTTTGGGCTGTCAACTTTTGATCGGTAAACATTCCTTATATCGGTGATGGTCTAACAGGGTGTACATGAGTAGTAAATCTGTAGGTACATTTTGACAGATGCTATCTGACTCTCCTATCGACTCTCTCTCTCTCTCTCTCTCTCTCTCTCTCTCTCTCTCTCTCTCTCTCTCTCTCTCTCTCTCTCTCTCTCTCTCTCTCTCTCTCTCTCACACACACACACTTACACACACACACACACACACACACACACACACACACACACACACACACACACACAAGCAAGCGCGCAAATTCGAAGTAGCACTGTTCACTACGGAAGGAAAGACTGTCATCACAACAGACAGACAGTTTAGTAGAGGTTATACGGCGCTCGCAACTGCATATGGTCATATGAGCGCCAAGGGGTGGATGTCAACAGAGAAGTCCTTACAGGGAATCAGACTTACTCAGCTCACCTCTCTAGCTTCAACAGCACAAAGTCTGCTTCGACTATCAAGGCACCCCGGAAATAGTGGGGCACAAGAGTGTGACAAACATACAAAAGAAGTAGAGGAAAACATGACAATAGTAAGGATTAGGAAAGAAAAAGCAGCAGTTCCCTGCTGTAGATCAGACACAGCATAACATTGATGAATCTACTCTGCATGAACGAGAAATGTCTCCCCTTTGGGAATTAAAGACACTTCAGTCAGTGGCACCGCCCCTGGGGGTACAGACAGACAGATAAGCACATATTATACAAAAAAGACGAATGAACGAAACACCATACTTTATGATAGCCCAATGTGCACCTTGTTTCATGCAATGAAACAAATAACGTGGTATCTTAGTCGCCCTTTATAACCGTTGAACAAAGTCTGTGAAATATAAAATTCCCATAAATAGGAACACGTGATATGCACAGTTAAGATGGTATCTCCTGTCCTGGCAATGTTCCTTCCGAACATTTACTTATGACACCAATGTCTCTGGCAAAAATGGTCTTTGTGTTAGTGAATATGACTCACCTGATTCGAGAGACCTTTTGGGCTTTTGGGGGGGGGGGGCATTCGAAACTCATGGACAACCTGTGGTTTGGGAACAACATTATCGGTAAGCCAGAATGAAAATTGACGAATCCTGAATTGTTGAGCCATGTTGTAAGAATTTTGAATTTAAAGCGCCCATTCCTGCTCCTTTTTTTTTTGTTCCGAGAGGGGAAATAATCATATTGGCATGAGAGCCATACGTTCCACCCTTCAATGATCTAATAGTTATGCAGTCTTTGAAACATAAAATTATCATTAGAATGTCCGCACTATACTAAGTGTCCCTCTCCTTCCTCTTCTTTGTCGCCTTGTCAACTGGTAACTAGTATCTATAGTATCTATTCCAGGAAATTGCACAGGGCTTGAAGTACGAGGTAGACTAGGGTGGGTAATTTGAGCTTGTATTAGAAACTGCACTC
>NW_004797488.1:210143-215143 GCF_000002075.1 Aplysia californica | reverse complement strand
AATTCGGTGTAAATATATTTTGAATTTAAAACAACTCTTATAATTAACAATAAAAATTTTAAATAGTACGATTTCACTTTACAATTTGCCATAAAGGCCAATGGTCTTCATAAAATTCAATATTCTGCTGGGAACAACGACGGAAGAAATGTCTTGCAATTTCTTGCATTTATAATATTTCCTTCGGATCTCTCCAAAGTCTAGACATTCGGTTAAGATGTGTCTAATGGTAAAATCTGTGTCGCATCCGACACAGAACGGCTTCTCATCTCCCTGTAGGAGGTATTTGTGGGTCAGGGCCGTGTGTCCGATGCGCAATCGAGTAAAAATGACTTCGTCTCTTCTGGAGAGGTCCGAAGGATTTCGCTGTTCTAGTTTGGGTTTTATAACATGTAGTTTATTGTTTTTCTGTTTTTCCTAGCGGCTCTTCCACAGACTGGAGGTGTACTTTTTTACTTTATTTCTAAAGTCAGTCTGTGGGAGAGTGTTTGTCGTTGATCCCAGCAGAAGGGATGAAGCTTTCTTCGCCAGGTCGTCTACCTGCTCGTTTCCTCGGATGCCCACATGGCTTGGTATCCATGCGAACATGATGTTTTTTCCTGTCTCTGATAGTGTGTGAATTTTCTGTTGTAGCCTAACTATTTTTGGGTGTAAGAGTGTGTAGTTTGTGAGTGAGGTGATGCAAGACAGAGGGTCAGAAAGGATTAGGAAATATTTGTTTGGAGAATTTTCTACGGAGTCCAGAGCCATGTCAATGGCAGTGGCCTCCGCAGAGAAAATGGAGGCTTCAGGGTGGAGTCTCCTTTGGTGTGTGCTGTTGGGAGATAGGGCTGCGGCGCCCACTTCATTGTCTTTTTGGGGGCCATCCGTGAAGATGAGCTCCGCACCGGGGTATTTATCTACTAGTTTTTTTGTATTCTGCTTTAAAAGTTTTGGTGTTTGTGCTTTCTTTGTTGTGTGTGGTCAGCTGTAAATCTACTTTTGCTTTGGTGAGGTGCCACGGAGGGAGGTCGGGGAAAAGAATTTGTTTGGAAAAGTGTAAGTTTTTGAGGTCCTCAAGGATTCTGGGGCCGAAGGGTTTGATGAGTTTTTCGTTGTTTTGGAATTTGTTTATGGTTTCTGGGTTTGTTTTAAAAATGCAGTCGTGCGCTGGATTTTATTGTGTTGAGCGCTGTTTAACTGCGTATTGTAGTGAGAGCTGTGTGCGTCTGAGTGAGAGTGGTGGTATGTTGGCCTCGGCCTGGGGGCTCTCCACCGGAGAAGTGCGGAAAGCCCCCAGAGCGAGGCGGAGTCCTTGCTTTTGTATTGGGTCTAGCATTTTTAAGATGTGTGGTTTTGCCGATCCGTAGACTTGACAGCCGTAGTCAAGCCTGGACCAGACAAGGGAGATGTACAAGTGGAGAAGGTGTTTTGAGTCCCCGCCCCACTCCGGATGCGATAGAATTTTCGAAGCGTTTAGCGATTTCTGGCACCTCACACGAAGGTCTTTGACGTGTGGTATGAATGTGAGTTTTTTGTCGAAAATGACGCCGAGGAAACGAACTTGGTCCTGGACGGGAATCCTTTCCCCGTATAGTGTCAAATCCGGCTGCAGCACACGTCTGCCTGTTCGGCAGAAGTGTACTGCAACCGTCTTTGACGGGGAGAACTTGAAACCGTTATTGTTTGCCCACGTTTCAAGTTTGTGCAGCTGCATTTGCAGCTGCCTTTCCATAGATCTCCAAAGAGGATTTTTCGAACGGCAGCATATCAAAAAGTTGTCAACGTACAACGAGCTGTCTATGCTGTTTTGGAGGGTTTTTTACTAAGGAATTTATTTTTATTTCGAATAAGAGAGGAGAAAGGATGCTCCCCTGGGGGACTCCTTCCTCCTGTTGGTGGGGGTCTGAAAGGGAGGATCTGACACGAACCTGGAAGGAACGGTTCTTCAGGAAGTTGCCGATGAAGGCAGGGAGGTGACCGCGTATCCCGAGTGCGTGCAGGTCTTGAAGAATGCCGTACTTCCAGGTTGTGTCGAAGGCTTTTTCTAGGTAAAAAAAGATGGCGATCATGTAGCCTCTTTCAGCGAACGTCTCGCGTATAAAGGTCTCCAGGTGGACCAGGTGACCCAAAGTGGATCGAAAAGAAGGCCTAAAAGGGGGGGGGGGGGTGCCATGCGCACTACGGTGAGGCGAGAAGAGTGTTGCCTTTCATTTGACGCCAGTGGTACTAACGCTTCGCAGCGATGGTATTATTGAGAGCAAAGAGTGACGCTGTGACAGCGCCTGCTCAAGGGTATTATAATTCCAATCGCTGGTTAGTAGAAAACTTAAGGGAAAACTTGGATACATTAATATAGTAATAAAACATGAGAGCGCGTACTTGGTGCCGCAGGTCACGCAGGTAAAACAAAGCTTGTGGTAGAGGGCGCCCTTCACAGGCCCCAGGCTCTCCATGGCGTACACTTTACGGAGGCAGCGAAGACACACGTCTGCCTGACTCGGCTTCTCGTAGCAAGCCACCTGGGGAGAAGACAGAGAAATTGTATTTTTATTATTTTGTTTCACGCCCATGGCAATACTGTAATGTTATTTGAGAGGCGAAAGCTCCGAATTTAACGTCCATATCCGATAAGGTCGAGTCAATGAAGGAAAATTCGTTTAAAGTGCCTTTCCCAAGGCAACGTCTGACTGGGCTCAGCGTAAAACCCGCTCCTCCCCCCCCCCCCCCCCCCAAAAACGTGATTTTCACGATTACGAGTCTGTTAGCCTAAGCGCTAGACTACCGGCGTAACTAACCTGGCAGAAAGATTAGAGAAGGAAGGAGAGGGGGTGGTTAGTTTTGGTTAATCTTCTGATTGGTTGGTCGGTTGGTTGGTTGGTTGGTTGCTGAGTGAGGTGGAAAGAGGGGAGGGTCTGTTAGCCATTTGTTAGGCTGATTGACTGTTTGACTGGTAGGTTGACTGGTACATTGTGATGTTGGTTGATAGATCAGTTGCTGGATGAGGGGTTGTTTGGGGGGGGGGGGGAGGTTAAGTTGATTAATATATTTTTTTTTTCGGGGCACGTATTGTTTGGTATGATGGTTGGTAGGCCGCGTTAAAAAGTAGAACATTGATAGTAATGTCACCAGGCGCTGAAAAATGGAAAGATGGCAAATAGAAAGAGCAGATGATGTTCTTCCTTAACAAAAAGGCCCTCGAGTTTGTATAACACACAGAAAGTGTCCCTTTCCATTCTTAGAGCTCGGGTAATATGAGACAATTATACAAAAAGGAGACGATGAGAAAGAATGCGGCCTGATGATATAAAATATGAAATATAATTACATGTACAAGGCAAGGAGGCTATAAAAAACCCAAGAAATCTGAGACGCCGAAAAGAGAAACATTAAAACACGTATGTAGGCCTAGATACCGTTAGAAAACAAAAAAGCAAACAAATAAATAAGAACACAAACATACTCTTACACACTCACACCCGCACACACACACACACACACACACACACACACACACACACACACACACACACACACACATACACACACACAGACACACACAGAGGCAGACAGGTAGACAGATTTACGGGCAATGATACTCTCTACGCATTTCCCTCAGTTTGCTCCAGGTGTTCGCCGGATGACGCCATTAGCAGGACATAAGAGAAGAAAACAATTTGAGTGGGTAGCGGCTAGGCTAAAACAAACAGGCGTCCTATTCAGGGAATATCCTTGTAGCTTCCTTTCTACTTCACGCTACAGATATAGGATTAAGTCCTGTTCAGCAAGTCCTGGAGTCTCAACGAACCTTCAGGTATACTTTGCTTCCCTCAGTACAGTTCTGATATAGAATGCTACCAAAAGAAAAGTATTGTATTACAGTTAAGTCATAAACTCAATAGCATAATGGATCTCTATAGCTCGACTCCTTTGAACAGGGTAACGACCCATTAAGTATTGTACTTAAGGTTGAAATGAGTTTAAAAATCTCCAAGTTCTGATTCCTGTATTGTTATATTACCGGAGACCTGCTTTCAAGAGAATCTTTTCGCCCCTCTAGATCTCGCTCGATGTTCAAAGATTGAGTCCGAAGACAAATTCAAAAGGGAAGAGGGAGATATACTGTAAGAACGAGATACAGCTGGAATAAAACGCTTTTTATATGTCGGACTTGAATGTCATTAATGACAGAGCTTCTTTTACGCTAAATAGAAATAAGGTTTTCACAGTGTCGTTAGACAAAATTTAAGAGAACTGTGAGTTGGAAAAGCTCTTGAGAACTTAAAGTCATAATTAGTGCCATGTACAGACGCAACCGGCATCTGTGGTGTAGCGGTTAGGCACTAAGCTGTAGACTGCAAAAGACCCGAGTTCGATTCCCGTGCGGGGAGAATTTCTATCGACGACCACCGTCTTTCTGCTCGGACGCTACATCCTTCTCATCTCAGACAGACCCTGGTAGACGAGGTTGAAGCCTGTTTCGTATATGGCGTAAATTACATTGATGGGGGTTTTAAAAGACCGACGTTTCTTAAAGACTGAAAAATTTCTGTTCTTTTCTTTTTCTTTAAATTTTCTTGGGCACATCGTTAAAAGCTTGTTCCTTCGTCTGTGAGTTTCAGTACCTGTTACTTGATTATAAAAGTCATGTAATCGGTTGTTTGGTCTCTTTAAAGTTTTAATTACAAATGTTGCTTTACTCCCCTTTCTAGTTTGTGAGTACAGCTCGACATGGAAAAGTAATGAACTCAAGGGATTTTACTCTATAAGAAGTTCCTTTACAAGTGAAATTCTTCTGAATGGTAAAATGATATAAAGACCATACAATAACCCACATGACCCTTTAAAATTGGATTAAGAGTAGTTTTTGCTCCAGTATCTATGAATATATTATGTCTCTATAAGTACAGTCGTCAGTTTTAGTAAAGACATAATTTGAACAAATTATCAAGCCCTTTAACTTTCTCTCTATAAAATCCCCTTTCATTTTCCATTCATCCTGTACAACAAAAGGTGCGACG
>NW_004797488.1:206782-210043 GCF_000002075.1 Aplysia californica | reverse complement strand
CCCCCCCCTTTCCTTTTTTTTTTGGCCTTCTCCCCTATCCTACCCCCTCCAACTCCCAAAGATCGTCTCATTATACACCGTAAGTTTCATCTCGGAAACCAGCGGACTGTGTCTTGTGGAGACTGCAGATCTACTGTGTTTCGCAGGGCTACTTTACACGGGTAGCAAGATAAAAGTAAAAGACTCTTAACATTCTTTTCCTGGTTTTGAATAAATATCTTTTCAGAGGGTTAGATTTTAGAGGCTTTTTTCTTTCCCTGCTGTCACTGACAATGGCTGAAGGCTTATTTAAATTTCAGAGATTTTTCTTCAACTTTTGTCACTGAAAATGGTTCAGTTCGCACTTCAGAGGTAAATGCTATAAATCCTCATGACAATAGCACACAGTGCATTTTAGAGCTGAGTAATTTTAACTGTGGGCTGGAAAAGTTTTAACAACAATACCTTGAGTGTACACACATTACAGATAGCATCACGGTCGCCAGTTTAATTTAAAATAGCGTTTCTGATCTCTTCATTTCTGAGCGCCAATGCCTCTCGCTGTCTCTGATAGTGAACACCAACTTGAGTGAAATGTACAACTTGATTTGACGATTGGACCCCCACACACTCTGTCCTACAGTTGAAAAATGCGACATTTTATAGATTTTACACCCCTTGCAACAATGAAGGGTTATTGAAGAGGCGGGACCTCGGAATTTAACGTCGTCTCCGATAGAACCGAAACAAATGGGAGAAATTCGTGAGTAAAATACAATTCCGAAGAACACAAAGGTGGGTATCGTGGCATACAGTTTAAGGTGTTTGCTTCACATTCAAAGGTCCTGGGTTCGAATCCGGGTAACGACGCAAAAAAAATTTCTCTAAAATTATTGTCTCCTTTCCTCTCCTTTCCTGCTCTCTTGCAATGTTCTTTCGTCTGCTTTCGTGTCCACTTTCTGCCTCCACCCCCTCACCTCTTTTGCCGCCTCCTCTGGGCTTCATACTCTTTCTGCAGCCTTTCTACTGCTACTCCTCGGCTCCTTCTTACTGCTGTCTTTCAGCCCCACCCCTGATCTTCTGGTAGGAAAGATCTACACCTAGCTTTCTCGAACTCGGGCGGAAAATCTCGGAGGTCTTGTGTGCAAGTTGCGCACGTTGAAGATCCCTTGGTGGTCTAAAATCGATAAGAGTAGGCTTCAAAATGTTCTACCAACTGAAAATGTTTAGTGTGTCCCGCGCGCTCATATAACCTTATGCAGTTGCGAGCGCCGTAAAACACTTCCCATAAAAAAGAACGCAACGTCGGACCGAGCTGAACCTCCAGCCCTTGAACCCGCAATCTCACGAACACGGGCCCGGTAGCCTAACCACTAGACCGCTGACACCACTACAGTCATACTGTCGCTACAGATTTGAGGGAATTTGGTCACATACACAAACACATACACATGCAACGCATACACACGAAGTTGCACGTGCACACAAATCCACACATTTTCCTGGGGAAAAGTAACTGTCAATAGATTTCAGATCTAATTTTGAAAAGGATATTATTGGGCTACATATATAATCCTGGTAAATTATTTTAGCTTGTTCAAAGACAAAACGATATCTAAGACTAGACTTTAGTTTTTTTTAACAAAACGTCAATTTATTACACAAACAACTCACGACAAGAAGACCACCCACAAAAAAGGCTTTAAAGAAACAACAATTTGAGGTATATGCGTGTATTGCTTTAGAGCATGATTCTTTCTCCAAGGAGGTGATAGACAACCATTTGTGAACAGACGTCCAAATGAACGATATTCGGATGAGTGTACCGTCGAGAGGAACATAATGAGGGGAGGCTCTGTCATGGTGTGGGGAGGGGTATCGTACACAGAAAGGACAAACTTGGTAGTGGGCAATGATAATCTCAAAGCTGTTCGTTACAGGGACCAGATTGTTGATCATCACATTTTACCATTTCTGAATGCCAATTGACCTGGCTATGTGTCTCAACAAGATAATGCCCGCCCTCATGTCGCAACTGTGATAAGAGCTCATCTTGAACAAAAATATGTGAATGCATTGCCGTGGCCTGCTGTCTCTCATGGTCTTGCTCCAAATGAGCATGTGTGGGATGAACTGGATCGAAGACTCCGTAAAAGGCCAATACAACCAAGAAATCTTCATGAATTGGCGCAAGCTTTGCAGGAGGAGTGGACCAACATGCCTCAAATCAAGATTCAACGAATAATTAGCTCAGTGAGACGAAGATGCCAGGCGGTTATTGCTGCACAACGCGGGCATACTCGTTATTGAAATCACGCTCGAAAGCAATACATGCAATTTTCCTCAAATCGTGTTTTGCGTTTTCTGGGAGGTGATCTTTTTGTCATAAATTGTTTGTGTATAAATTGACCTTCGTTCAAAAACTAGTCTTATTATCGTTTCGTCCTGGAATAAGCTAAAATAATTTACCGGGATTATTAATGTATCGCTATTATAACCTTTTCAACATTAGGCCTGAAATCCATGGACTGTTACTTTTTTCCTAGGGTATATACACCCACACACATGACATGCACCACACACACAAACACACACACACACACACACACACACACACACACACATACACACACACATACACGTATATACACACATACTCACACAATAGACATACACGCGCATACACTCAAACTCACAATACACTCTTTCTGTCTCTATCTCTTCTTCTCTGTTTCTCCTTACCACCCCCTCTGTCTCTCTCTCTTCTTCTTCTTCTTCCTTTTTCTTCTTCCTTTTTCTTCTTCCTTTTTCTTCTTTTTTCTTCTTTTTTCTTCTTTTTCTTCTTATTCTTCTCATTCCTTTTTTATCTCTCAGGCATATGGAGGGATTTTTCAGGAGGATCAAAAACTAATAGTCTCTCAACTCAGAACCTTTGTATCGTAGCCTTTTGATTTCAAGATGAAATTACGACTTACTTTTAGTTACCAAGCTCCGTGATTTACACGTTCAAAATTGGGACTCCACTTACATTTCAAAAAGCGCAAAAAGGTTACGAAGTTCGGAAACTTCCGGAGACTGACGTGTCAAGAGAATTGCAGCAGCAGTACTGGTGGTATATATAGTCCATAGACAAGTACATGTACTTGTAGACCGTGCACTGTCATTGCCGCGCTCTTTGCTTTCTGTAAAAACTTTGCTGGGAAGTGTGCGCCTCCTGGGCCGCGCCATTACTCTCAAAACACAAGTCTCGCTATAGTCGAATGAGTGCGGCACTCCCCCCCC
>NW_004797488.1:205382-206682 GCF_000002075.1 Aplysia californica | reverse complement strand
GTAATAGGCTATCTAGTATTTTCAGTTTTAGTTGAAATTCATTTTGAACTTTGACCGGGTGGCGGTTGAAATCTATTCTCGTTGATTTTAGGATCACCAACAGACCTTTAACGTGTGCAACTTACAAACGGGACAGGTGGAGGATTTCAACCTTGTCTGAAAAGGCTATGTCTGCAATCTTACGTTCCCTAAGATTAGGGGTGTGACTGAAATATAGCAGTAAGAACGAACCAGGACGAAAAGCAAAAAGTGGAATAAAGGATAGGAAAGAGGAGCAAAGAAGGAGCCGTGAATGAGGGCAGAAAGTTGTGATGAAAGCAGATGACAGAATAGGACTAGAGAACAGGAAAGATGGACAAAGGAGAAAATGGTAAGTCAAGAATTGTTTTCGTTACAGGTTTTCGATCCCGGGACCTTTGGCTTTAGAGGCGAACACCGTACTTATAAGCCACAAGAACTACCCTCCATGAAGCCAGTAAGATTGACCGTTGTCATAAAAAAAACTTTCTGAGCAAAGACCTTTCAAGATTACGACTTCTAAATTTTTAAAGACATGCGTTGATACATGAAAGTATTTCAAATCGACACCAGTAATGTTACGAGCCGTAACTGTCTCGCCAAGTAAGTCTGGAGTGTCATGCTATGTTTGTTACCTTCTTTCATTTACAAGGTAATTTTTCTCCAGCTAGCGAAAAGCGCAAAAAAAAACGTTTTAAGTACATGTGGGCTCGCTCATGTTTCCATTTGGTATGCTCCTTAAATTACACTATAATCCTTTCGTCCAGTTGCGCGCGAATTCTTTCGTGGTTGTTTCGCTTAGCATTGTTTTGTTCGTTTGTTTGCCTGTCTTTGCTCAGTTCACTCTGACCTATTTGTTTGAGCTTTTAGAGAGAAAAAAGAAAAGGGCGGAGTGTCATGATTTGTTCCTTTCCTTTTCACTCTGGTTCTTGCATGTGCAAAGTGCATTATAAAGATTGCAGCGGGTAGAGAGTGAATTCAAAGTTTTTTAAACATCTTAACTTGTGTTCACGTTTGAGCGTGAAGAATAGGAAATGTAAATAGTGCTTCCCCAGATAGCAACAATCTGCATTCTCCTTTCTCTGCAATCATGTGTGTGTGTATAGGCAAAGTAGATAATATCACTCTGTTACCTTCACTAATTTTTTTTCTTTTTGAATGTAGCTTCTGTCTAAGGAAGCGGGAAGTTTTAATTCACAGTTGCTGTTTCATTCAGTTTTCCGTTTCAGCCAAAACCAATGTGTCGTTTACTGGGGCTCGGGTATAGTGGGACGGGGGGGGG
>NW_004797488.1:201976-205083 GCF_000002075.1 Aplysia californica | reverse complement strand
TACTCTCTCTCTCTCTCTCTCTCTCTCTCTCTCTCTCTCTCTCTCTCTCTCTCTCTCTCTCTCTCTGGGTTGCAGTAAAAGATTGAATACCGTAAATGTATCGTGGAGGGTGTAAAATGCATAATAAATCATTATTAGACTTACCGTGTGATTTGCCCACTGGCTATCTCCACGACCCAGACGAGGAGATGTGGGAGAGGAGCCAGGCGGAGACATCGAAGAGGAAATAGAGGAACCTCGCCCGGAAGTCGTCTGCTCGTCTAGACTGTCTGTCTTTGCTCCCTCCCATGATGCCTCTGGCGACAGCGGCTGCTGGAGGTTCTGAACATCTTGTCTAGTTATGCCTTGTACCGTCACCACGGTGTTTGGCACGTCTGTCTTCAGCATTAACGACGGATTGAGAGACGTGGGTAAGGAATAAGGGAGCGTGTTTCTGTGGGGGTGGATTGGATCCGGCAGGTACGTACTGGGCGGGGCTGGTCGTTGTGGGGAGTAGTCTGGTTCGTCGTACGACAAACCGGCAGAAGTATCGCTTTTAACTTTACCATTTGAGTCAGTCATTTGACGCGTGATCCGTTGCATGACAGTCTCGGTGGGTCGTACCTGAGATCCCACGTTGGGCAGTTGTGGCTGCTGTTGGTGCTGCTGTAGATCTTGTTGTACCTGTTGTCGGTGCTGCTGCTGCTGCTGCTGCTGCGTCAGAGGTTGCTGAGGTGCGCGATTGTTCTGCGCCACTGAGCCATATTCGTCGTGATTCTGGAGATGTCCTCCTGCGTAGCTACTGGGCCCCGGGTATCCCAAAGCCGAGCCCTGGGACAGTAGGTTTGGTTGAAGTTGAGTTTGCAGTTGAAGAGTCTGGTGCTGTGCCAAAGTATACTGTCCTTGGCCCCCAGTCTGAGTTTGATCGATAGACTGAAGATTGGTCCCAACAGGAAATTGTTGCGAAACAAGATTCTGCAGCGGAAACATGGGCGAGAAACAAGATGCGTCTAAAGGAGACAGTGGGTTTGAAAGTTGCTGTGCTGCTATAACATTTGTCATGTTCCCCAGCTCGGGGTTACTTTCGTGGTTTGAGGAGAACAACGAGAGGGACGAGGGCGGTTGACCTGCAACGCCTAAGGCCGGGGTCGAGCCCTGGAGACTCACCAAAGGCTGACCAGTGGGAGAAAGCAAAGGAGGAGGTGGTACGAGCTGACCCGGAAATAAAACGGGCTGGCTCTGGTACTGACCTGAGCTCTGACCTTGGACCAGACCCAGTGGGTATGAGGAGAACATGAGATGTTGCTGTTGTTGGGACAGATCTGCTACTCCAGTATGTGGGAAAGCCGTCAATGGAGAGTCTTGTGGCTGTTCCCCAGGGGGAGGTAGCCAGGGTCTTGTGTAGTCTTGTATCGGGACGCCAGGGGGAGCCTCCGAGCCTGTGTGGCTGGCCATGTTGCTGTTCTCAAAGCCTAACCCTTTCCTAACTGAAGTTAATTTTCACTCACAATCTCACACACCATTGTAATGTTTACACCACGTCAACCCAGGGATCAAGTCTACGTTCATGGCACATGATATGAAACTATGGATATTGATTGCTGAAGAAAAGTTTTAAAAAATTGTGCCAAGACACGTCGGCAACCACTTTATCATATAATTTGTGATATACTAAATGCATATGTTTATAATAATAAGAGTATGAAAAGCTTATTTGTCTTTTTTTAGATTTTTCTCTTTAGAGATTTTGTTTCTTCAGTGTTATCTCACTGTCCAGAACACTGCTTTCTGTAAAAATCAACGATCATAAAGTATCTTTTTGAGGTGTCGTTTATCCAAGTAGGCGCTGTTCTTCTTTTTCAGCCTGAAGAAAACAAAACAAAAGTAAGCATTTAAATATAAATCTCTCTCTCTCTCTCTCTCTCTCTCTCTCTCTCTCTCTCTCTCTTTCAAAAATTAATAAATAAATAAATAGAATCTCAAAAAAGAAGATCACAGATCAAAAGATCTGTCAAAGCACCCAATTTTGATGAGTTGATAAAGAATATTAAGACGGCATCTACGGTGCAGGTCACTTGCATATTTGGCCTATAGGAGCATTGGGCAGGGGATTAGGTGTGGTGGGGTGGGTCGATAGATTCCAAACACTTTTCTTGTCCTTCGTTCGAATATTTCATCTCTCAGACCGTTGCCTTGCCCTCAAACAGGTGCTTTGTCATTAAATAGAAGACCTACACTTTGAATAGACAGGTGCAAGGTTGAGTTTGAGGTTGAACCTTTTTTTTCTCAGCAAAAGAAGTAAAATCAGCTTGGGAAGACAATGACATGAGCGGTCCTTGAAGAAGAGAACTAACGTCAGTCCGATAATTCTCATCTCTCACTCCAGAGAACTAGATCCACTTCAAAGCAGCAGTTTCTATTCCATAGCGCTATAAACTAAAGAAATAAAAGAAGAGAAAAGAGGCAATGAGTATGAGAGGGATTGTAGGAACGACAATAATCCTAGACCGCAGTAAAGTCGACAATATCAAGGGGATTTTTCCTATGGCAAGAATGACCTCCTACCACACCCTGTCCCCGTTTTGGTCAACGCCCCCCCCTCAAGTCCCCCATTCCATCCCCCATCCCTCACCTCCACA
Source organism: Aplysia californica (assembly GCF_000002075.1). Lineage (NCBI taxonomy): Eukaryota > Metazoa > Mollusca > Gastropoda > Aplysiida > Aplysiidae > Aplysia > Aplysia californica. The sequence goes on along the minus strand of NW_004797488.1, from coordinate 202,465 downwards.
CCTTCGTACGTCCCAACGTCATAAATTTTGCAGTTCACAAATTACATTCTTATGAGACGGACCCAAAAAAAAGAACTGATGTTGTTGAACAGGGGTGTGCAACAATCGGCCTGCAGTCCAGTCAGGTGCGTGGCTCTTGTTGTTATATTATTCATATCGCAACATAACTAGTTGTGACATGATTGCTTACTTTGATGGTGACTGACTCTAATCGGTGTTCCAATAATCGAAAGAGGCTCGCCCGTTAAAATTTGCACACCTCTGTAATAGAACATGTATCTACACGATGGCTTTAATGATCGCACTTTTTTCTTAGGAGAGTTTGTGTCTTTGAGTTATGATAAATGCGACTTCGTTCCGTTACACTGTGTTGGTGAGAGGAAATAACCAGGGCTGACATTTCCATCTGTCTGTCCGTCCTTCTCTCTCTCTCTCTCCCTCTCTCTCTCTCTCTCTCTCTCTCTCTCTCTCTCTCTCTCTCTCTCTCTC
>NW_004797488.1:190889-191984 GCF_000002075.1 Aplysia californica | reverse complement strand
TTAACAGTATTATTAATACTAATATTTTTATCATTAAAACCACCACCACCACCACCATCATCATCATAGCAACTATTATCACTATTATATTTCTTATATACTATTATCCTGATTATTTCTTTATATTCTTTTCTTCCTATCTTTGTTACACATAGGTCTATAAGGAATAAGGCGGGTAAGCAGGAAAAAGATGCCAGAGACCGTCCTGAACCACCCAACAGTGGACAGCTGAAACTGTAGCCTGCCTTTGGCTTCGAGAACGAAAATGCCACAAAAGAATCGAGGGATATGATGTGGCGGGGGGGGGCTCTAACCATATGAATCATTTTAACAATGTGCTTTTGTACTGCCAACCGAAAGGTGTCTGTGCGCTAATTTTATGTTGTCAAAATATAATTACAGGTGTGTGTGTGTGTGTGTGTGTGTGTGTGTGTGTCATGTCTCCAAACTACCACCACTGCTAATGCTGGTCCTGGCAACTGACGGGTGGATGAACAATAGATCTAGTTCCATGTACTGGTCGACGAGGGTGGTTGGGGAGGGGGGGGCGATGGAAGGTTAATGGCTTACAGAGAGGAAGTGACTTTTTAGGGCCAGTGTTCTAAGAGCATAAATAAGACGAATGAATATGACCCAAAAGGGAATAGAAACAAATAGATAGGTACGGTCGAAACTGTTCTGTAAGCCACCTGTCCAAGACAATGACCTGCGCAAACAGACTATTTCCCGCTACCCCATAGCGTTGCGTGGGGTTTTGTTGGGGGTTTTTTTTAGGGGGGGGGGGTGTTATATTTGGCGTATTTTTTATTTTTTTTTAGGGGGGGGGTGTTTGTTATGGGGATTTTTGAAAATATAACAAGGCCAAGACGTCCACCTGCCTTAGACAAAAACTTTTCCCCCGACAATTGGCGGCAGTCCAGGACAGTTTCTACTGTATATATTCTAAAACTGAGATGAGAAAGAATTTAGGAATGAATCAATAAAGTGGCGAATCTTAATTATTAGGATACTACATGTTTAAATCATCACGTTGTTCGTGTGGGTAGGGGGGGGGTAAGTGTGTGCGTAGTTGTGTGTGTGTGTGTGTGTGTGTGT
>NW_004797488.1:188998-190076 GCF_000002075.1 Aplysia californica | reverse complement strand
ATATTCATGCTCAAGAGCATGCTCTATGCGCTTTACAACTATTATTACCCCAGCAGATCCTCTGAGAACACTCAGAAACATTCTCGGCTTCCGCGGAAGCATACAGGTAGCCGTGGAATACTTCTAAAATTTATTCTACTTTGCACTCTCACGTTACAACAAACAAAGCACTGACAAAAATATCAAAGCTGTGAATGCTCCTAATCCAGTCTGGATTACCACGGCAATCTAGCCCGCGCTGATTACAGGCTTTTAAAGAATGCAAGTTCTAATGCATTTCCTCACTGTTTTTCTTTTTCCTGGGAGTACAGACCTGTGACCTTTTGTCACCCATCAGTTCTGGAGATGCTGCACTTTGCTTACTGCTTGAAAATAAACTTGGCTTTTTTTCAGATCTTGTAAAAGCAATACGTAGATATATTATATCGCTTTTCTCCAGACCATCTTCACGAGCTCTGTTGTGCCAAAACAGTCTCCTACAACCACATAATATATCGACGTGGATTTCTTTCTGCAAAAACTAAAGCATACACTAACAAATTTGCAATTACAAAAATGAAGGAGAATAGCAGCGACAAGTTGGAGTTGGTATTTGCCACAGTCCACTGATTCGCCATTCCTTGCAACGGTACCTGTTCCGACGTAGGTCGTAACACAGTTAGTTCCCTGCGTCCCCAGTTCTGTCCCCTGACCCTTGAAATGTTCGCGCTCCACTGACTTCAATTGTGCTTCCCCGGACCGGTCTCACGCGTAGGCTGTCTATCGACATGTAGTTATATGTCTGTCTGTCTGTCTATCTGTCTGTCTGTCTGTCTGTTAATCTGTTTACCTACATATATGCCTATCTATCTGTCTATTCACCCGTCTATCTGTCTATCTGCATATCTATCTATCAAGACTGTACGTCGTTTTCCATTTTTCTTTTTCTACCCCGTCTCCTTGTATTTGTGTGTCTGTCCGTCAGTGTGTCTGACTGTCTGTCTGTCTGACTTTCTGTTTGTCTGTCTGTCTGACTGCCTGTCGGTCTGTCTGTCTGTCTGTCTGTCTGTCTGTCTGTCTGTCTGTCTGTCTCTCTCTC
>NW_004797488.1:185879-188364 GCF_000002075.1 Aplysia californica | reverse complement strand
GCACACACACACACACACACACACACACACACACACACACACACACACACAAACTTACACTAGTATACACCCATTGGCATTCATGTTATTTGCATGCAACGTTATCTCTGAACGTACACATACCGTAACTAAAGTTCTACCCCTGTGGTGGCAAAAAGCAAGATACCCCGGCTCTATTTCGCGCTATCCATGAATGTTCTATTTATGATAGCTATCTAAACAAATGAAATATGAAATACGAAATATTTACGTTTTTTTACTCGGAATAAAGTTAAATGGCTCGTCCAAATACTCCCTTATAACCGCTCTCCTTCCCCATTCTCAAAACAAAATACAGACTTTTAATTGTAAAGTGGACATCATTCTTTTGGAAGAAAAATACTTTTGTTCCTTTCTCCTTCGAATACTAATGGGAGCATCAAGTGCAAGGAGTAATTAAATGCCTTTATGGTGCTCCATACAATTTATTTTCGTTTTACCTATAATATATCTTGTCCGAAGATGTATATGAATCCAAGGAGCAAAACATTATTATACAATAAAGTCTATCCCTGTCTTACTGGAGGTTTGGGGGGGGGGGGGGTGGTTGGGGGTTCTCTATTGGATAGAGCCCCCTGCTGAAATTGAAAACTGTGTGTGTACACATACAGTGGCGTCCAAAAGAAACTTGAAAATGTAACCACCCATTGTGTGACCAATTTACTGGTATCATAGTTTAGAGCACAGATTCTGTCACAGTGCTTGCATGTCAGTGAGGTGGATCGAAGCTCTGTTTTCGTTTTGCCGTTGTTACTTCTAAGCCAGGTTGTATCTGAAGTTGCGCTCTAGCAAAATAGGTCTTCCCTTTATCCTTCTCCTCTATGTTTTCCTGTCCTCGGCTATTTTTTCCCAGATGCTGACTTCTACTCCAAACTTAGATAAGCTGTTTTTGCAAACGTCTTTGTATTTTTATTTTTTATTTTTTGCATTCCTCTTGGTCTCTTTCCCTGAGCAAGTTCTCCAAAGAGAAGTTGCTTTGGAATCCGTTTGTCGTACATTCTCTTGACATGACCCAGCCATCTCAATCTTCTTAAACACAGGATGGTTATCCTGCCCGAGCCAACATTGCAACATCGGTGACCTTGTCACGCCACGAAATGCCTGAGATCCTGCGTCATTATCTGAGATGGAAAATGCCAAGGCGGTTTTTTGTCTACTGTACAAGGCCCTTGTTTCAGATCCATAAAGGAGTGTGCTGAGGACACATGCTTCGTAAATTCTTTTCTTTGTTTTGATAATTAATCTTTTGTTTTCCCATGCTCGTTTTGTCAGCCTTCCAAAATGTGTTGCTACTTTCCCTATCCTGATGGTAATCTCATCGTCAAGTGATGTAGTAGAGGTGATGGTAGATCCCAGGTAATAAAAATTGTCCACTGTCTCAAATTCCTCGTTGTTCAGCCAAATACGGCTCTGCTCTGCACCTTCCTGAGTAAGGATAGCTGTTTTCTTAACACTGATGACCAAGTGGGTGGTTCGCGGGTGCTCTGGTGTGGTTTGCTCTTTCTTTCCTATAAAAAATCTATCGTTTCTATCTCCCCTCCTTCTTTTTTGTGTTTGTTACTCTCTTGTAACACCTCTAATCTTCTGGCGCTCATATGACCTTATGCAGTAGCGAGTGCCGTAAAACACTTACTAAAACTAAAAAAACACTGATGACCTAGCTGAAGACCTTGTATGCTGTTGTTAGGAGGTCCATCATTGTTAGTAGGGTTGATTCACTGTAAGCAACAAGTGCAGCATCATCGGCGAAGAGGAGGTCTTGTTGTATTGTTGGGTTTTTTATCTTGGTCCTGGCCCGGTGTCCAGCAAGACTGAACTCCTCCAGTGAAATACCCTGCTGACTCTTTGAATGCGTATTGCAGTAAGACAGAAAAAAAAAATGCAAAAAGGGTTGGTGCTAGGACACAACTTTGCTTTACTCCGTTATTGATGTTGAAGCTGTTTGATGTTGAACCATCAAAATGAATAGTGGCCTTAAGATCTATATCTTCCTGGGATGAAATGATAAACAGTAGCAGTATTGGAGGACAGGCAATCTTTCCAAACACCAAGTACAGTCCTGATCTACTGACTGTATCGAAAGCCTTTGTCAGATCAACGAATGCAGTGTATGTAATGGCAATTATTGCTCCCAGCATTTTTCTTGGAGCTGACAAATAGAAAAGACCATGTAGCCTACATTGTTGAACGGTTTGATTTGAAACCACATTGCCTCTCACGTAGGACTCTTTCTGCTAATTTCTTAAGTAGCTTCAGGATTATCCTAGCAAAAGCTTTTCCAGTGATGCTTAGCAGTAAGACACCTCTTCTTTGTCCCCTTTGTTTTTGCAGAGTGTGGTGATTTAGGCATCTCTCATGTCATGTGGAATTTCTGCTTCCAGCCCACAAGTCGGTCGTAGCTTGTAGGGATATCACACAGACACACACACACACACACACACACACA
>NW_004797488.1:178476-183476 GCF_000002075.1 Aplysia californica | reverse complement strand
CTGTTGTCCCCATTCAGTACCTTACTGGATAGTTCTTAAATGTCTGCAGTCGTACAAATTCACTGTTTCGAAACAACTTTTGAACTCAATGGAGCATAAAAAGCTCTAGCATAATAATGATTATTATTACCAAAAGAACGAGAAAATGGCAAACTGAACAGAAAAGGGAACGAAAGGACAGGATATGAAGTCGTATAGCATAATGTCGTGAAATATGTCTTTTGATTTACTTTTCCCTAATTAGCAGGGGGGGGGGGGGGGGTTAGCAAAAATCAATATGTATAATCAGTCACAATCATAAATTGAAAAATACAAATTTTAAAAATGGACAAGGCGGCCTTCCCTATTCAACACTGGAAAACAGAATAAACTCTTCGGGGTGATAAAATAAAGAAGAGCTTCAGGTTGCTTTGGGGGGGGGGGGGTCTCATAATGTCGACACCATTTCGTCAGTTGTCTGTCGGTCACATGCAGAACGTTTTCACGTTGAAGTCAGGGGACAAGTGCTTTGGAGATTAAAGTCTACTGATAGACTGAAAAGGTTTGGATTATCAGAAGTCCTCAAAGCCTCGTGCGTACAAACCAAACACTTAATGCTGAGGACTAAACCAGGCAGGACAATGCCCTGGCTTGAACCACGGCCAAAATCTGGCATGTAAAACAACAAGCCACAAGAGCATATTAACAATTTGACATGGCCCTTTGGGAAACATGCAACCTTGAGAAGGATTTAGTGGGCACGACAGAGAGAATCATATTAGAATAATTATTCAATTTTTCCAGGGGTCTAAATCGTTCATCAAAAGCTGGAATTCTTTCCTTTGATCTCTTTCACGGTACGTTTTTATTTTATAGCATGTGCATATTTTACATCTTCTGGGTTTAAATTGTATTTCTTTCTAGCTTTACTTTGGCATCATTTTGCGCAATTATGTATGCAGGATTAATTTGTTGATTATAAACTCTTTCTCTGAAGAGATTCCTAAAATTCTGGAGGTCATTCACTGCTGAAAATCATCTTTGTTGTATGAATTTGGGTTCATACTTGCATTATATAATAACTCTCTAAAAGATCAACATTACACTTCCCGGGCCAATACGTTAGATGGAAATCTACAGTACAATATAGCCTACAAAATTTGTTGCGTGTAACCTGCAAGTTTCGAGTGACACCCCGTAAAGTTTGTAATCTCGTCTCGATGACACTACCTTTTTTCCATTTAGTCCCTGAGCGTCTTCTATCTTTTCGTGATTTGTTGGGAGACTTTTTAGTCAAGTTTTTCCACGTTCATTTTAACTTACTTACTTGTTGCTGTTGTTGGTGGCGGTGTTATTATTCTTGTTCTTATTCTTGTTTTTGTTGATTGATTGATTTAGTAGGTATTTTACGGCACTATCGAATCAATTTTGGTCACTTGTTTTTGTTGTTGGTGACGGTGGTGGTGTCATTATTGCTGCTCAAATCATTTTGATTTTTGTAGCTTCTGCGGCATTATCATATTTTAATGCATGTAATTTGAACAGATGCTTTTCATGAATGAACACAGTCGTGTCTCGTGTTGGGCGTTCCCTCTTCAACTCCCGACCGCTATTGTGAAAAAGAAAACCAAGTTCTTGAACCATTCTCGATTTCACATTGCTTTTAGGGTTATAGCAACAGTTGTAGTCAATGCTCCTTGTCCAGTAATTGAACTTGTTTTACTTCCCAGTCGGCTCCATTCACATCATTCAGACTACTTTGACACTGCCTGTCAAGGCAAACCCGAGCCGAATGGGAAATAGTGTCTCGGCAGACAGACCGAGACACTGGATAAAGAAAAACGTTCAGACTTGCGAATGGAACTCACTTCTTCTGTGTGTGACGGCCAAGAGACTACCTACTTCACTGTTACAATATTATGGCATGGGCTTAACACCCCTTTCAATATTGTTAGGGTATTACTAAGAGGCGGTAGCCTTTTATTCATGCTCCTTCGACAGGGACGGAGCCAGGAGGATGAAGAGCCAAAATAGAAAACCAACGCAACAACCCATGTTCAAGTAGGTCAAGAAGGTCTTGTTTATGGATTCAAACCAGGCCCATCTAGTCCGAAGCCCAGCAAAGACACCCATTGAACATATATGCAAAAGGTCACCTTGCCTGCCACTACAAAGAGAACTAGACAACCAAAATAAGCAATTTCACCCCTTAGTGTGTAGATGTATACGGTACCAACAGCGGCATCGGAGCACAGGAAAACATGGACAAAGTTTTTCTAGATTCTTTCCTTTCCTTTGTCGCAAGATTTGGCGCCTAACTAACGAACATTAAGATTTTATCATCCTATTGAATCATTTTTTGCCTGAATATCACTTTTTCTGCTGAGGTTTGTGTGTGTGTGTGTGTGTGTGTGTGTGTGTGTGTGTGTGTATTGTGATTGTACGTATTGTCTCTCTATGTGTGTGTGTGTTTGTTCTTATTTAGCTTGTGTTTTTCTTTTCTGCGACAGTTTTGATGCTATTGCTGTTGTCGTTCTAATGTGTTTGCTGTTTTCAGCTGCTCCTGCTGTATCGCTCTTATCGCCGTCGTTATTGTCATTCTTGTCACTGTCGTTGTCTCGTTGCTATTGTTTTGTTACTGTTGCGGTTGTTGCTGTTGTTGCTGTTGTTGTTGTTGTTGTTGTTGTTGTTGTTGTTGTTGTTGTTGTTGTTGTTGTTGTTGTTGTTGCTGCTGCTGTAATTCTTTTTGTTTTTTTGTTTGTTTGTTTTTTTTAATCTGAGTTGCCAAAAAAGGAGGAGGTAGTGGGTGGCACATTTTTCAATTATTTGCTTTAGGAACAGTAGAGCTCATAACTCGGCATTCAGGTGTCTGCCATGTACTTCAACACACACAAGACACAGCAGGAATGCAGACGGGCGGAGAAGAGATGAGATCCGTAAGTAGCGCCCTCGCTGCGTCTCCTTCAATAATCCTTCTATTTGTACAACAGGCGACAGGGCTTTGCTCGAACAACTAAGAGAAATCGGGAATTTCACCGGAGTAGACCGCTAAATTCTTCTCGTTATGTATACACTTCGTTGACTTCAAAGTTTAGGAACAGAAAAGGGAAACGGAAACTATGAAAAGAAAAGTAGGAATGTGAACAGCGAACATAATGGCGTAAAAACGGCAATGTGTAAAAGAGGCTGGTGAAAAGAAAGAGAGAGCGGGGAAGAGGGAAAGGGTGAGGACGGTGAGGACGGTGAGGACGGTGAGGAAATCACAGAAATTAAAGTCTAAAGAAAGGAAGGTGAACGAGTAGGAGAGATGGTAGATTTCGTCGGATATAATGACTTTGAAGTTGGAGATATGAATCGCTCAGTTTCTTTCGCTACAGCAGACGTTTAAATGACGTGTCGCGAAACGCCTATCTGCTTCAGTGACACTGTATGCATTTCCTGTTCCACCGCTCTTTAGTCTACTCGGATATGGAAGAAAACCAGAGGCTGTTCGAATTTACAAAATACTTGTAAAAAATCTAGGCCGTTGAAAAGCAATGCTGCTTTCTTCGCTAAACGCGCGTTATTTATTTTCTTTTTATAATACGCCTGCATTGACACAAATTCGAACATTTACAACACACACGACTTCGAACCTGTCACTTGGGAGCCAACCCATGCTGACTGCATTGTATCCTATAACCAGCACACCGATAGAGATACTCGATAAAACATCGTCTATACAAGGGAATCGAACCAGCAGCTTCTCTGCATATGGCCTAACTTCAGTATAACAGTAAAGACGCCGGAGTCGGGGGTCGGGGGGTAACTATTTCTAACACTAGCCACCCAACACATGGTGAACAAACACAAATAGAGAGTATCTGCGAACGAAAGCGTCAGTGGCATGTGGCTGCCTGAAACGGGGGTGGGTGCTATAGTTGGAAAATAGACTATATTATATGATACCTGCAAACTGGTCGCATAATGGGTTGAAAGAAATCAAGGTCAACATTCTCTGAACTGATCGACTGAGGAAAAAAATCCCAGAATTAGTCTGGTTTGGTTTTTTGGCTCCTTTTCTCGGACCTTCCCCGAGCACCAAATTTTAGGCTTATTCCTTCTCAGAGTTATTGGCGGAAGCTTAAAATGTCGTGCCATCTTAAAGCATGAGGGAGATGGCATGCGACTTCAACTCAGAAGATAAACTAGTTTGCTTTCGATACATCGAATTCGTCTAAGTCGCACAAGTATCAAATGAAGAAAACAAACTGCTAAAAAAAGCTGCTATCATTGTGTAAGTACAGTCGGACCTGCTCTAATGACCATCTGTCCAAGACATCTAGCTGTATAAACGACCATTTCCACTATCGTGTTTTCACTCTATCACTGTCATAATTGCACTGTCAAGGAGGCCCCCTGTCAAAAATGATCACTTTTCTTCTCTACAATGGGTGGTCGTTCTGGACAGGTCCGATTGCACTGAATAATCGGTTATACACCGTGTGCGACGTCCTATCACGGTCCGTCTGAACCTGTCATTAACCGAGATAAGCCTTTGCCCAAATTCAAACCATCCAATATTACCAGAAACCCAACTGAAAACAATGAACCCACCTTGTGGCTTTCACATAATTGTTTTAAAACAATCAAACCCTTCCCCAGTCTTTTTCAGGAAAGTCATTTAAGCGTGAGAAAGCGCGTAGTAATCCTCTGAGAGATTTGGTCAAAAGCCTCGGTCAGTCGGGGGGTCTGACAAACAGGAAAGTGGTAGAAGACAAGGGGATTACCGGAGCCGGTGACCTCTACTAAGCCCTATCGCTTTTCTTCTGCTTCGCGGAACAAAGTGGAAATGAAGTCGAGACTTTGCCCTGCCTCTGCGGGAAGCGCTGATGTTTGATGCAGTGAGCATGTCTGCGTGCAGTTACTTGTATGTTCGTGCTTGCTTCATTTGTGTGTATATATGTGTACGTTTACTTGTTTTTTTGTTGGTGGTTGTCAGATACTGTGGGCATGTATGAGTGCATTATTATGTCGGGGGG
>NW_004797488.1:176479-178075 GCF_000002075.1 Aplysia californica | reverse complement strand
GAGAGAGAGAGAGAGAGAGAGAGCGAAAAAAGGAGGGGGGTCAAGTAAGAAGACGAACGACAATAAAGATAATACATATTATTACCGTTACTCTCGCGTTTCTACTCGCAACAGTTTGTTTACGTGTCATATTTCATAGAAGAGGAGTGGCACTCCCATTGCTGTGCGCTGCGTCAACTTATCCCCCCCCCCCCCCCCAAAAAAAAAAAACCATTGTGCGGGAATTGCACGTGAACTTAACAACAACGCACACAAAAAAACAGATATCATTACCATAGGCGATCCTGTCATCTCGGTATTCCAGTTACAGGATAGAACAAAAATTCGCCTTTCTTTCTTTTTCCGTTTCTTGGAAATGAATTTCCACGCCAATGCCATGAGTGATTTTAGCCGGATTTTTAAGATCTAAGACCTATTGTTTCTTAGATATTGGATTTTCCGGGGAACAAGAAAAATGAGAGCTCGTTTCTTTCAATGAAATTAACACGCATAGCGTTACGGGGTGCCCACTACGGATGGGATTGGCCGATCGGGCCGATCGCCCGACTCGATCTCTTCAAAAACAAACGTGTTTGTTTTCACTTTCAGGCGATCGAGTCAGGCGATCGGCCCGATCCAGCCGTAGTGGGCACCCCGTCAAAGCAGAGTGTTTAAGATTAAAGTCAAAAAAAATTTTCAGCAATTACAATGTTCTTCTATTTCTCCTCCTTCTTCTCGTACCCTTGCTGGGGCTCAGGAGGTAACTGACAGGAGATCTTCATCTCACAGTGCAGTAGATGTCTATAATATACTTTTGGAGGGGGGGGGGGGTTGTTTGTTATTGTTTTGGTTTGTTTGTTGTTGTTTTGGTTTTGGTTTTGGTTTTTTTGCCGTGTCTGAAGTTAGGCCTACTCTAGTATTTTGAGTACTGCATTTTGAACTTTGCCCAGTCAGTGACCTTATTCTTTTCGATTATTTTTTAGAACCGCAAACGGATATTTAACGTGCAAAACTTCCACACGGAATCCCCAGAAATGTTTGTCCTTATCTAGCTAGAAGATAAGGTACTCGTTCCTACTGACTTACCTTAATATCAGGGGGTGTAGAAGACATGAGAAACCATTAATGATTTATTAATAGAGGCGCTAGGCACGAGCTGCACAAATTATGAAAAACCAGACAACTGGTAATTTATTTATAGAGGTACGGCCCATCCATGTATAGGTGTTGTATGATTATTCTTTCCATTAACCTTTATACACCCTGAATCTATGATTTTTGTCAACTTAGAATGTGGCTATAGTTTTTGTACCACCTACCGTACTTTATATTTTAAAAAATAACCCACGTTGGCTAAAATCAGAGGCCAAAGATCCGGGTTGACGTTGAATAATATACCTGTTGAGCTACTGAACCCCACCCAAATGCAATGATATATTTAGAATCTACGCAAACACAAAGTTTACTTCTCAGAGTATCTCCGTCTTTTTTCTGAAGAACTGAATCCCGATCAGCCAGGGTTGGGCCGCAAAGGGTGTCAAAGCAAAGCAGCATCTAAACTGTCTCCACTGGGGCGTAAAATGCATGTTTATATCAAGAATTGTCGGGGGTGGGGGG
>NW_004797488.1:175359-176379 GCF_000002075.1 Aplysia californica | reverse complement strand
TTTCTAAAATTGTAATTAACCTGGATTTCGAAGTGACATCGGTTCAGAAGGACTAAATTTGGAATACCTCAAAATCGGTTTACATGTACTGTTTGACATGGCGACTTTCCCTCTTCAGAATCAAAGAACTGAACTCCACATACAACGTTTGTTTACATGAAGCAAGAGGTCCTTGAAAGTTTCATGTTGTTAGGGAGAAATGTAGAGCCTCTATTGAAAAGAGAAGGGTGGATTGGGGGGGGGGATTCCAATCGTGCGGCAAGTATTTTCCTTTTCTGTTCAACATTGCTTGAATCGAGCTGTCTTCCTCTGCCCGCGTCCCCATTGATCCTCTGAATACTGTTCCATTCACCTCCGGTTTACTTCTAGTTTTTATTCCACCGATTAGGTCCACTGACCGCTCTCTCTGCCAGTAAAATTCTACTCCCTGCTGAGGGCCCAGTGGACCGAGACATTTGTATTCAGATCCCGCCGGCAATGTTGATTGTTTGACCACTGGTCACTGCGGTCGCATTCCTACTAGGCTCAAATGAAATAATAAATGATCAAGTTGAAGAAGCGATTGCCCTGGTTAGGACCAATACCTGTTGGATTGGAAGAGCTAGACAAAAGCAAATCCTTCTTTGTTATTGGATCGAGGTTTGGTTATAAAACACTGATTTTGAGCTAATTGTTATGTAATTGTAGAGGTTTAAATGCCCCAGTTAAGACGATTTAAATCATTTCAGAGGCGGGCTGCTTCGATCCTGCATGGCAATGCTCACTCAGGGGAGAGAGATACTATTCCGTAGCAGAAAGATGGATATTTTCGATAGAAAATCTACCTTCACGGGAATCGAGCTTACATCTCCTGCGTGCGACGGCGAAGCGCTTTTCCCTTTCGTCAACCCGCAGCCACCTCCCAATCGTCAGCCACCCCCAACCTTTGACACGGGTCAAACTTCCATCTATTTATAGGTAGTTACCGGAACATGTATAGGTGAAGTGATGTGCCGTGATAGTCGCGATATATTATTTATT
>NW_004797488.1:173924-174357 GCF_000002075.1 Aplysia californica | reverse complement strand
AATAAATAATATATCGCGACTATCACGGCACATCACTTCACCTATACATGTTCCGGTAACTACCTATAAATAGATGGAAGTTTGACCCGTGTCAAAGGTTGGGGGTGGCTGACGATTCGGGAGGTGGCTGCGGGTTGACGAAAGGGAAAAGCGCGACGGCAAAGCGCCTGACGGCCACACCAAAAAAGCCGATGAGCTCATGGTTGGACATGTTAGAATGTGTATGGATAAATAGACTCAAAGTTCCATACATTGCAATTGTTTGTCAAATCTATCCAAAAAAATAATAATAATGATCGCACGCATGAGTGGTTTGAGCAAGAGACAAAAATAATCGGAAGTGAGAGTTACCAGTTATAGAGCTACTCAGAGAGGTATCTCTGCATACACAAGCACGCGCACACAGTCACACACACACACACACACACACACA
>NW_004797488.1:171813-172571 GCF_000002075.1 Aplysia californica | reverse complement strand
ACACACACACACACACACACACACACATACACGTACACACACAGTCGCAATAGAAACTTTCCACTCCAATAGAAGCGTATTATACATACTTGAATAAATACAAAAATTTACCAAGACATATTTGAAAGTATGTCGAGAAGTGTATCCCCTTTTGTTTCTTGACCATGCCTCATATGGTGGCACAATGGTAAGCACAAATTGGTGCCCCTTGATTTCAAAATTTCCCGTTGGTAGCAGGCAGTTTCGCCCCTTGCAATGATGTAAGTTTGGCATCTTCTGCACATAGATCCAGTCAGTTGCTTTTTTTATTATTATTAATTCTTGTGGTAGACCACTGCACTCTTGAATCAATGATTATCCCAGTCATTGTACAGTGTGAATGTTTTGAGAGTTCACTCTCAGGCCCAAAGGAATAGGTGCTCTATGGGTGACGTGTGGCGAGGAGGCTGGACATTGCAACAACAAAAAATCACCTTTTGCTGCTGTAGACACTATCTTTACACGAGCAACGTGTGGACGAGCATTGTCTTACTGGAATGTGCGCATACGTTTATAAGTTTGAAAGAAGGGAACATTCTGATACCAGTTGGCGTTGACCATAGGTTTGAAAATGTACAGCTACGTTCTGTGTTTGGATTATATTAAACCCCACACCATCAAACTGCCACCGCTCCATTATTCTATTTCATGCATGCAGCAGTCAGTCAGTCAGTCAGTCAGTCAGTCAGTCAGTCAGTCAGTCAGTCAGTCAGTCAGTC
>NW_004797488.1:168732-170940 GCF_000002075.1 Aplysia californica | reverse complement strand
GTGTGTGTGTGTGTGAATGCCTTCTGAAATGCAGTGACTTTTTACGTCATTTTGATAATAATATGAAGACGAAATTATAGTTGTTCGCACTATTGTGCAACGTGATACTGTTTAATAACGGCGTGTAATATGCATACAGTTTTGACCCCAAACAAGAGTCAATTATGTGTAGGAAAAGAATGTAACCAACAAAAGCATCCTCCTAACAATACCAACCTCTCAAGAATGAATTTCATGTAGATCTAGATCTAGTAATGTTCTACAATATGCGAAAAAGATATTGTTCCACATTCATGTATGTTGAAAAAGAAGTAGAAAATGCATCTAGGGTGCAACAATTTGAAATGCACGATTCCAATAATTATGGATTGTTAAATGTAATTTATTAAAAAGAGGTCAATATTATGGCTTAATTTAAATGAGTGTTTTTTTAAAGGGATCAATGTCCATAATTTCCTTCTTTTTTTATATATATTCTCCTATGTTTTGTTTAAAGTTACTTCTTTTTTTCGGGGGGGGGGGGAGGAGACATTATGGAAAAAAGAAAAGACTTACGTAACGGGCAAACTGTCTTGAACTGGCCGGTGGGCCTCTATTCCAACTGTGTGTAGTGTAAAGCCGGGACGTCAGGAGTCTACGGCACTGCGGAATTTGACGAAGGCAAACAGTTAATAGTGAAGTCGACAGGCCTTCAAGTGTTCCAGGCCCGCCCACAACCCTTTGTCACTTTACGCTTCTACCACCGGGGCGGGGGAGGGGGGGAGCTTAGAAGAGTAAAGAGAATTGGGGGTTGCAGCAGATGGAAAGATGTAGTGACAGAGAAACGGGAAGGGTTGAGGATCGAAATGGAAAAAAAAAACAAGAAATATAACCAGGGAGACGAGAGGGAGAAACATATTAAGGGAGGGTGGTCGACAGACAGAGAGAGAGAGAGAGAGAGAGGTGGAGAGAGGGGGAGAGAGAGGGGGGGAGGCCCGCACAAACCTCTTACATAACCGTCTGCGTGTGCAAACGAGGGAAAAAGATAAAACTTAAGAATCATTAGATCAATTGTCTAAACACTAGCGAAGGTGGTAAGAACGCTTTGACGTTTTGACACGACGATTACTCACCTAGCGCGGTTTCCGACACCTTGCGAGCGTGTGTGAGTGGTCGAGCAGATGAGCGGTGAGTGTTTCAATCAACAGGTGTGTCTGCCGCTGAGCAATAAAAGTTCGGTCAGGTGAACGGTCTATCTACGTGCATGTCAGCGAAGCCGCTTTCCCTTTCTTCCCCGCGTTAAGAGGCGTGACAACGCGAAGCAGCAAGGTTTATGGAAGGCTCTCCCGTCTTCGGGTCTCTCAGCCAGCGCTTGTCGAAGGCGGCCAACCTGCCTGTTAGGTCATCGGCAGACGGCTTACTCGGCAATCACCCTGTCACCCAGCCATGCGCACAAGGAAAAAGTAATTCGACACATCAGGATTTTTCCCTGCAGGGTCACATGATCTTACCACATTGTGTTGTAAACAGTGTCATGTGACAGGCTGCATCTTGTTTTTGCTGTTATAATGTTTGTTTTCGGAAAAGATATGTTTTATTTAAAAATCATATTGTTCGAGCAGCATCTGCTGTCAATCTGTTTTGTAAAGATATTTCCAAGAATTGGGGAAGGGAGGTTGTTTTGTTTTGTTTGTTTTCTTGGGGGGGGGGGTGCAGTTTTGCAATTATTCCCTTTAACAAAAGAAGAAAAAGAAACCCGGCGTCTGTGGTGCGGTGGTTTTGCGTTTTGTGGAAGCACACAGACAGCGTGAGCTCGATACGTGACGAATGATACTTTGCGCCGGTGTTATGATACTCATTTCGTAATTCACCGACACACTCGGTTCGGAAACTTGCACCGAATGTAATTGTTGCAATCGATGATGATGGTATCGAACAGGTCGACTAGATGTGATTAAATGAATTTTGTTCATATGGACGTAAAAACTATATAACCAGTTTACCGAATACCTTTTCAATCTAACTATTCGGGTGAGATTCTTGTTCGGAGCCCTATTTCACTACCTATTTCTTTCCGCTTGGTCAAAAGAAATGACCACGTTTTTTTCGTAAGCATACGCTCTTTCTTTTTCTCTCTCTGTCTGTCTGTCTCTGTCTGTCTGTCTGTCTGTCTGTCTGTCTGTCTGTCTGTCTGTCTGTCTGTCTGTCTGTCTCTCTCTCTCTGTCTGT
>NW_004797488.1:146620-165087 GCF_000002075.1 Aplysia californica | reverse complement strand
CTCGTTTTAAGGAAAATGCCCTGTATACTTCCTTCGTCCGCGTGTGGCATTTAGGGGGGTCTTTTGTAATTAGTTTTTAATTATGTTGTTGTTGTTGGTTGATCTAGGTCAAGCACAATTCCCTCACTGTTGGTTTTTTTTTACTCCTTGCACACAAACGCACGCTCACTCACCAACAGGCCTTCACAAACACGCACGTTCATTCACCAACACTCACTCATCAACATTCTCTCGTAACCTCACTCACTCACAATAGCCTGTTCAATTCCGTCTGTCCGTGATAAAAAGTTATATTCTTACTATTTTATTAATTTACCTATACCAACGGAACTTTCCATAGTGGGACTTCTGCAGACCAGCGATCAAACAAAATATTTTGTCAAACAAACTTGATCTTGAATTTTTTTGGGGTTGTTGTTTTTTTAGTTACAGTATTTTGGGCTTTATACTTTAAAACACAATAAATGGTTTACAGTAAATTGGCCTACAAATTGCTCATTTTGAGATTTTGAGACAGCGACACCCCCCCCCACACACATTTCCTCAGAGTGTAAGCTTGTAGATTTCATCCCCCGGCTGTCTAGACGTCCCCACATGCTCCACGCGTTGGTGTAAGCTTATAGGTTTCATCCAACGACTCTCTTTAGCTTGTTCACTTTCGCCTGACCTCTGTTAAAAGAAGGTAAAATGAAATTACAGTAAAATTTTCTTCATCCTTTGCATCCGAGACCAACAGAATCTAAAAGTCCGTTCATAAAGGTCACCGCAAACTAAAGTTCCAACACGTTTTCTTTTATATTAGCCAAGAGCGGGTCAAAAAATAATAGAGGGATTGACCCCTTCCCTGCCCGGCCCAAGACTGTCTCGGGCTCTCTGGTTAGACAAAAAGTGGACGCGAATGCCTGTGTTACACTATTTCTATGATCAGTCGTAACAGCACATGATTCTGTGTAGCTTGAGGTCCTTTTCTTTCTGTGGAAGGGCTGGGAGAAGGGAAAAAAGGCGATATACTCCTTGGTGGTCGTACGCACCAAAAGCAGTTGCTACGCAGTAGATGAGCCGTGTTAAATCTTAATCTTAGCAATATTATTTATACACCGTTTGCACCAAAAGGAGTAGCCGCACCGTATTGAGCAGAGCACTGCTAGTAGTGAGCAGAAAAATAATAAATCCCCGCATTCACTACCGCTCAATGCTAGCAGTGATTTCGTAATTTCTAAAATGAGCACACCCGAAATTTCCTGCCAAACCTCGCCAAGATATCTCGATCAGCTCAAGACAGCCTGGGGACAGCTTCTACATTCTCCTCTTGAAAGCCTGTACAACAAAACAGAAACAAAACAATGGATAGTGCCAAAATGGAAGAGAATGTTTCTGGGCTCATTCTAAAATATGACTTAAAGCGCTCTTCGTCTCCCTTTAAGTCAAGAAACAGGTGATGGAATTCTCTGCATGTGTCTTTTTTTACATTAATGGGATGAACCCAGTATTCTTTCTCGCCTTCAAATACACGAGACTGTCAATAGTGATGAAGTGTCCATCAAATGCATCGAACATAATTTTACGGACCGCCATGTTATGAACTGTCTCCGATACAAGCAGCAAGCTAGCTGAGAGAGCTAGTACAAACTGCTTTTTGAGAACATACAAGATGATACTGAGCAGTGCACGAGCAGTCAACTGCTACTGGAGACAGCTTGCTAAAACAAATTCTGGTACGGACACTCGAGCCTACTGCTGGAACTGCTCATAGTCATAGCGGCTCGACTCAGCTACTGCCCTTGGCGTGGACAAACCTTCACATCCCTCTGTTCCAACACTAACTCACCCATTGCCCACAGTTAGCTGTACCGCCGCCTCAGATATAACTTCATTGGCTGTGGTAGTGGTACTGCCACTGCTGTGCCTTCGGAGGGCACGATAAAGTTTGTAGTAACAAGGGATCCAACTTCATTTTATATAATTTCAAAAATGAACAAATTTGTTATTTTTATGGGTTTTGTTCATTTGCATATGCTATGCCAAATCCCAGGAGCATAATTCCAATAGACTATACTTTGCAACATATTTATAGGCACTTGTTGATAGAAGACAATCTACGCAGTAATATGTAAGCATCTGGTCATATTTTTTACTTACTGGTCTTATTTTCTGCATATCTAAAAAAAAAAAATTAATTTCTAAAGGTAGGTAATTAGTTTTTCTTCAACTGATACACCAAGTTCGAGTGGCTGAGAGAATTATTTTTAGAAGATTTTGAGATTGTGAAGGGGAAAGCAGTGTTTTGTAAACACGAAGGTCTCCGTGAGATCAGCTCACTCACTGTCGCTTACATTGTGATCGATATTGTTGACGTTTGAGAGGGGACAACGACGTGACCAAAGCCTTTACTTCAAACAAAAAGTAGCCTTCAATGAATTGCCATGTCTGATAAACTGGCAGTGAAGTGGTTAAAGCATACACCTAAAACGTCAAAAATTTACATGTTTTCCCCAACACCACACTATAGCGTACGACGGAGAAACACGGTCCAATAGACGGGGTGAATGCTTTTCGAGACTCACGTGGAGACACCAAGACAGTAGAGGGTGAAATCTCCAAGTTACACGGAAATTATGTGGGGCAGAGGGGTGCCACTGTCTCAAAATGAGCAACATGTAGGCAAGGTAACTTTAGTGATCTTGCGTATGCATCCAAAGAGCGGCAAGGCCCAAAGAGAAAAAAATTTTATTACTAGATCTAAATCTAGATCAAGATAATTTTGTTTTTTAAAAATTTTGTTCAGTCGCTGGCCTGCAGAAGAGCCATGCTCACCCTCGTCTGTCCGCCAAAAAAATGTAGCTCTTTTATTAATTTACCTCTGCCCTCGAAACATCCCAAGACACTTACTAGCACACTAGTTTATGTCAAATGCCCCCCCCCAAAAAAAAAAAATCATGTTTTCATATTATGAATGTTTGCGCGAAATACAAATTTTGTATTGAAAAGATTGCGATAATAATAATAATAATAAATGACATTTATATAGCGCTCAACCCCGAATAAAGTACACAGGCTCTCAGTCAGCGCTTTACAATACAGTACGACATACAACAGTAACATGAAACGTTGTGTTCTGACTAAAGAAAATTATTCCAAATATTACGACTTCAGCTGACATTTGAATGAATCAAAAGATTTGATTTCTCTCAACGTACTTGGTAAATCATTCCAGATCTTGGGGCCTTGGTATCCAAATGCCCTTTCACCCATTGTTTTAAGTTTCATAGATGGTAAAATAAATTTCTTTTTGTCAGCTGATGACCTTAAACTGCGAGTTGGAATGTACAGTCTTAACAGATTTGATAAATATGATGGTGCATTATCATTCAAACATTTGTGACATATGGTGGCCAACTGGTACACAATCCTTTTCTCAACAGGAAGCCAATGCAAAGTTCGTAAAAGAGGTTTAGCAGAGTCTCGCTTTCTTTTCCGTAAAACTAAACGTGCTGCATTGTTTTGGACAGTTTGAAGTCTTTTAACTTTCTCCACTGATATTCCTGATAACAAGGAGTTACAATAATCGAGTTTTGATAAAATTGAGCTAGTTACTAGTAAAGCCTGGGAAGTACTAAGATTTAGTATTGGGTCCTCATACCCAACCCAGCGCGTCCCCAGGTGGTGGATAGGGGAAAGGCCTCCAGGTATGGAGGTTAGCTGCTAAGCAGTCGCGAACCAAATGGGAGATGGTCGTGGAGAGTAGAGGGGAACCCTGGTGGCACAGGTGCTTCAATAAATACATCACACACTCGAAGAATGGACCATATTGGCGACGGAAGGCGCCATAAATCCTACCAAAGCCCCCACTGTCTTGTGGGTTGTCAGTGGAGACAAAGGCTAGCAGAGAAACTGTTCACAAACCGGGAGTAGGCAACGGGAAACCACTGCTGTAATATCCCAAGAACAGTCATGGAAAAGTACATTCATTTATCAGATAATAGCGTTAAGGGGGTTGATGATCCAGCTCTGAACTCCCCGCTCGGTACGGACCGCCACGGGCAGCAGATGGCGCCCGATCGTCATCCAGCTACTGGCTGCAAAAATAAGCAACTTAACATCGCCACATGGAATGTAAGAACAATGTACCAGAAAGGCAAATTAGATAATATAGAACAGGAAATGGATAGGATGAAGCTAAATATGATAGGCCTTTCAGAAGTTAGATGGGAGGGGGCAGGATTGATTAAAAGAGGATCCAAAACAATAATATATTCAGGAGGAAAAACCCATGAAAGAGAAGTCGGAATTTTATTTGACGAAGCAACAGCAAAGAGCATCAAAGGTTTTTGGGGAGTGTCAGATAGAGTCATCGTGGCTAAATTAGAGGGAAAACCTTTTGACATAGGTGTCATCCAAATATACGCATCAACATCAGACCACGACAACGAGGAAATTGAGACTTTTTATGAAGACCTTGATAAGGCAATGAAACAGTTAAAATCACAAGATGTAAATGTAGTCATGGGAGACTTTAATGCCAAAGTAGGAAGTACACGTATAGAAGATTTAGTTGGGCCATGGGGACTGGGTAGAGAGAATGAACGCGAGGAACGACTGGTAGTGTGGGGCAGAGAAAATAATTTTATGATATCAAACACCTGGTATGAAAATCACCCAAGAAGACGATACACTTGGAAGAGTCCTGGCGATAGAAGTAGAGATCAAATAGACTTCATTCTTTTTCAGAAACGTTTTAGAAACACAATAAAAAGCATATAAATCAATGCCAGGAGCAGACTGTGATAGTGATCATGTACCAGTCATGTGTAAAACCCGGATACGACTAAAGAAACTCAAAAAGTCAAAGTATGAATATAAATTTGACATAGGTCTTTTAAAGACAAATCAAGAAATGAAAGAACGTTTCTTCATAGATGTAAGCTTTGGAAAACATTACTAAATCGAAAGAACTATGGAGGAAAATGAAAGACTCAATAATGGAAGCTGAGGAAGAAAATATCCCCCCGAAAGCTAAAAAAAAGCTAATAAAAAATGGATGACCCAGGACATATTAAACCTAATGGAAGAGAGAAGAAAGTCAAAATCAAATGTGGAAAAGTACAACATCTTAAACAGGGAAATAAAGAAAAAATGCAACGAAGCAAAAGAAACATGGATAAACGATCAGTGTCAACAAATAGAGAAGAACCAAAACAAAGACAGCAAATACATGCATTCAAAAATCAAAGAAGTAAGTGGGATAAAAGGATGCTCAAATACAGAATGCATAAGATCAAAGGGAGGGGATATTTTAATGAACAACGGGAATGTCTTAAACAAATGGTCAGAATACATAGAAGAACTTTTCAAAGATAATAGAGGAGAAAAACCGGTAATAAAGAATGAAATAAATGGACCTCCAATACTGAAAGCAGAAGTACAAGCTGCCATTAGGAAAATGAAACAAGGAAAAGCTACAGGGCCAGATAATATTCCAGTTGAAGTGATTGTCGCGCTCAAAGAACTAGGCACTGAAATAACAACAAAGCTCCTAAATGCTATTTATGACAGCGGTGAGATCCCAGAAGATATGATGAAGTCAGTTTTTACAGCTTTACCTAAAATACCAGGTGCCACTGCATGGAGCAATTAGCCTTTTGAGTCATTTTACAAAAAATATTGCTGTGAGTAATAATGGGAAGATTGAGAAGAAGTGTAAGACCAGAGATATCTAAAACGCAATTCGGCTTTGTTCCTGACAAGGGCACCAGAAATGCTATATTCACCTTACAAATGTTAATGGAAAGATGTATTGAAGCACAGAAAGATCTGTATGTATGCTTCATAGATTATTCATAGGCGTTCGATAAAGTTAGACATGATGAGCTATTTAAGATACTGGAAAAACTAGACATAGATGGAAAAGATCTAAGAATTATCAGAAATTTGTACTGGGACCAAAACGCTGCTGTACGAATTAATGGAGAATACAGTGAATATAAGCAGATTAGGCGAGGAGTGAGGCAAGGATGTGTTATGTCACCAGACCTCTTTAACATGTACAGTGAAACAATCCTTAGAGACATAGAAGAATGTCAAGGCCTCAAAGTAAATGGAGAAAATATTGATAACACCAGGTATGCAGATGACATGGTTTTAATAGCAGGCTCCCAAAAGGACCTTCAAATGCTTCTAGATACTGTTGTAAAAGAAAGTGAACGTAAAGGATTATTGTTGAATGTAAAGAAAACAGAATGCATGGTAATATCCAAAAAAGCAGCAAATCCTAGTTGTAATCCCATTAGCAAAGGTGAAAAGATCAAACAAGTCAAACAGTTTAAATATCTAGGATATATGATAACATTTGATGCCAAATCTTCCACAGAAATAAAAAGGAGAATTGCAATGGCTAAGGCTAGTTTCAATAAAATCCTGAAAAATAGAAACATATCAATGAACACCAAAATGAAATTCCTGAAATGCTATGTTTGGTCAACCCTTCTATATATATGTGAATGCTGGACAATCACTAAAGACAGTGAAAATAAAATAGAGGCAGCAGAAATAATGTGGTTTCTTAGGAGACTGCTAAGAGTATCGTGGAAGGAAAAGAAAGCAAATGAGGTAGTGCTTGATGAAGCCCACGTGGGACGCTCAATATTAAAAACAATCAGGAAACGACAAATGTAGATTTTGGGACAACTCGCACACGGGCCCTCCGAGATTTTTCGCCCTTGTCCGAGAAGGCTAGGTGTAGATCTTTCCTACCAGAAGATCAGGGGTGTGGCAGAAAGACAGCAGTAAGGAGGAGCCAAGGAGTAGCAGTAGAAAGGCTGCAGAAAGAGTCAGGAGCCCAGAGGAGGGGGGCAAAGGAGGTGACGGGGTGGGGGCAGAAAGTGGAAATGAAAGCAGACAACAGAACATTGGTAGAGAGCAGGAAAGGAGGTGAAAGGAGACAATTAATTTTAGAGAAGAAAATTTTTCGGTCGCTACCCGGATTCGAACCCGGGACCTTCGAATGAGAGGCCAACACCTTAACCTCTAGGCCACGAGAGCCCCCTGTGGTACCTATTCGTGAATAAAATGACTATATAAACTTAACAATGAGGGGTCATTAAATCTTTATTATGATCAGCGTTTGAAGCCGCAAACGTCTAACCAACAGCCCCAGTAATCCACGAAAATGCCAGCCATCAGTTGTCCCATCACCACCTGTGACTTTGCTGCAGCCGCTGACTGCACCCCAGAACTAGCAGTTGTGCTCCTTCAACGCCATGCAAAGGAATACAATACCAATGCCTCTGTCCCACTGTCGGTGAAGCCATGCACAGAAAAGGTTCGACGACCAACTATCTCCTCCGGCGAAACGTCTGAAGATTGGACATATTTCGTCTCCAGGTGGTCCGATTACAAAGCGACGACTAACATTCCTAGGACAGATGCGTTCTTGCGATTGCTCGAGTGTTACGAGGAATTGCTACGAAAAGACTTACATCGAGCGAATGGCGGTTCCCTCAGAGACAAGACCGAAACCGAGATCCTCGAGGCCATTCAGTGCCTGGGCCAGGAGAACGTCATGGTCTCCAGATTTGAGCATCAAGACAGGGACGAACCAATTCGCAACTTTGCGGCACCAATCTTGTGTCTGTGACTACACCATTCAAGAATGTCCTCAGTGCCCACACGACAGTGCTCGTGCGCTGAGAACATCCTCAGAGACGCACTGATCAAAGGCATGAATGACAGACATACAACTCGGTGGCACAAACCAGAACATGACATTCGAGGAGACGATTAAAGTTATCAAGGCTAAAGAGAGTGGCAAGCGCTGTGCCTTGTGGCTATATGGTCGCACAGCTGCACCAGTCACACTGCACACCTCCATTGCTCCAGCCGCCAATAGTTATCGCCAACAGCAAAAACCATGCCACTATTGCAGTTCAAAAGACAATCATGGAACCCGCAGACGTGACCGGGAGAAAACCTGCCCTGCCTTTAACACTGTCTGCCCCACAGGCAACATAAAGGGACACTTTGAGTCTGTGTGCCGAGGGGGTGTCACAAAACAAAAAGAACACTGCTCATGACAATGTTAATGTTTGTGAAGACTTCTTGTGTTCTATTGATGATTGTGTTGATAAAGTCAATGTAAGCATTGATATCATTGGGGAGAAGGTTGTGCATCTGGATCACCACATTTATAATGACATGTGCAAGATCTGGGAGCACCACCAGTTTGACCCTCAGCCTTATATCAAAGTGGTGATCCATGTTGAAACCTCAGATTACAATGCCCTTGGCCTATCACCCCAAGGCCACCAATGCCACCCACTATAAAGCCATGGTAGACACAGGATGCCAGTCCAGCCTTGCTAGGGTAGAACTCCTTCGGGAATTGAGACTAGAAACCAGTCATTTCATACCCGTAACAATGCAAATGAGCGCAGCTAAGGAGAAACGCATACAAATTCTTAGTGTTCTCGTGCTCCGCATCTCAGGCATGACAAAAGAGGGTAAGCAATTAGAAACTCGTCAGTTAGTCTATTTCACAAATGACACTCGCAGGTTTTACCTAAGTAAACAAGCATGCGTCGCCTTGGGAATGATCTCCAAGCATTTCCCGACTGTTGGAGAACACCAGGTACATGACAGCCCCACTGGAGATCCTGATCACACACTAGTTAACTCTCTTCCCTCACTGACAGCAGTTTGTATGTGCCCACCACGCCTTCCTCCTTCAAAATGCCCTACTCATCTTCCATTCCCGCCGACGCGCTTTTCCCTTTCGTCAACCCGCAGCCACCTCCCGAATCGTCAGCCACCTCCCAACCTTTGACACGGGTCAAACTTCCATCTATTCCTAGGTATTTAATCTACCGGAACATGTATTAGGCGAAGTGATGTGCAATGATAGTCGCAATAGAGAGATTGTTTTGGTCTCTCTTTACTCTTCTGCACCACACGAATTTAATTGATGTTTTTCCCTGGACTCTGCCTTTACTAAAGTCTCGAATCTAGATCTAGTTGTAATCTAGTTGCAGGTTGCAGATTTAATAAATTGCCGACAGAGAGAGAGAGGGGGGGGGGTAGAGAAGGGGGAGGAGTAGATCTTGCGAGAACTTCCGGGCAAAACAAAATGGCGACCCGCGTTGTTCGGCTCGATTCGAAAAGTGAAAGAGCCATAGCATCTTTGTAGACGATCAAATTAGCTTACTTTTGTGCTATAACGTCATTTTTTTCTTTGCTTTTGTCAATTTGATCATCCACACCGATAGAAAGTATTTAGAAATTAGGAAAAACAGGTCTTGTTTCACACTGGGTGAGAATAGCCAACGCTGGCAAGTCTCACCCGGGGTGAGAGGTCAATCGTAGGGTTTTTATTCTCACCCCGGGTGAGGATAGCCACTTCCTTACTTAAATGATTAGGTGATTAAACTTGATCTCTTATTGACAATATAAAAGTCAATTTAAGCTTAATGAAGCTTAGAAAAAAAATGTGTTAGGTTTGCTAACTTCTTAGACTTTGTGTTAGACAACACTTTTAACAAAACGAATCCTTACAAGCCTAGGCTTGGCCTTTGTAATCTCGAAGGTTTAGAAGTAGAAGAGTCTACTACTAAAGTCTAGAGAGTCTAGTCCAATTTATTTAATCTCTTGAATGTACTGGATAACAGAAATCTGCAACCTGCCACTAGATTACAACTCTAGATCTAGATCTAGATTCGAAATTTTAGTAAAGGCAGAGTCCAGGGAAAAACTTCAAGAAATTCTCGTGTTGATGAGTAAAGAGAGACCAAAACAATCTCAATAGATAATATATCGCGACTATCACGGCACATTACTTCACCTATACATGTTCCGGTAACTACCTATAAATAGATGGAAGTTTGACCCGTGCCAAAGGTTGGGAGGTGGCTGACGATTCATGGAGGTAGCTGCGGGTTGACGAAAGGGAAAAGCGCCCCGCCGACGGAAGAAAATCGTGGCAAGCTTGAAGACCACATTCGAGAGCTATACGCATCATCCACATTTAATATATGTACCCACCAACCCCTACCAATGATGCACGCCACCCCCACCCCCCCCCCCCCCTCTACGCCTGATAACCGACCCCGAAGCCATGCCAGTAGCCCGCCACACGGCCATCCCTGTACAGATACACTGGATGGAGGAGGTCAAGGCTGGCCTCGACCTGGACGTTCGACTAGGAGTGATCGAACCGGTACTCATTGGTGAACAAGTGACGTGGTGTCACATGATGGTGGTATGCCCGAAGAAGGATAGCAAGCCCAGACACACCGTCGGCTTCCAGGCACTCAACAAGCACACCAGAAGAGAAACACATCTCACGGTGTCTCCATTCTTAAAAGCCAGGTCACTGCCAGCTTAACCCTATTTCATACCCTTCCTAAATATTCATATTTCTATCTCTTGGGGTCCAGGCAAACCCCCTTACTTCCAATAGCTGTTGTAGTGGAAATCTCCTATTTCTGTCGCTTGGGGTCCAAGCGGACCCCCCTGGCATGAAGAAGGCAGATAATGGAAAATACCTATTTTTACCTTTGGGGTCCAAAAAGACCCCTTATATTTTATCTATTGTTTTCTCATTATTATGTCTGTCAAATTATCCATTGTTTAATTTTCAATCTTTTTAGCACATTTTACGAACAACTGAACAACAACAAACACCACCATTGCATGATTTTTTTAGACTGGAGCCTCAAGTAAATGATGACCAGAGAAGGTTTACTTATTTTTATTTGGGTCCTGGTGCACTTGCTGACAGCCCAATTGAGGATTGCAATGATGGTTTGTTTTCCTCCCTCATAAAGATTGTACTGTATCTTAAAAAGTGGAACTATGATGAAGCAATGGCAAGTGAGCAATAAGATGTGAGCAATCTGAACTCAGGTGTTTGAGAAGGAGTTTACTCTGACGGAATTGAAGGCAGCCCTCAAAAAGTGTACAAAGAGAAAGACCTCAGGACCAGACCACATCACCAATGAGATGATCCTCAACCTGACAGACTCTTCCCTCTCCATACTCCTAGATTTCTTCAACAGGACCTGGAATGAGGGACAGCTCCCAACAGAATGGAAGAAGGCAAACTTCACCCCAATACTGAAGAAGGACAAACCAGCAAGCCAGCCTTCAAACTATAGACCCCCCTCTTTAACATCATGCCTGGGTAAAGTCGTCGAGAGAATGGTTAACGACAGACTGTACTGGTGGATGGAAAACACCGGCACAACCAGCACATCACAGGCAGGATTCAGGAAAGGCAAAAAAATTATGGACCACCTCATCAGATTTGCCCAGAAGACCAGCGATGCCTTTCAAGATAAAGACAATGTTGTGGCCGTCTTCATCGACCTGAGGCAGGCATATGACCATGTGTGGAGACAGGGGCTGTTCTACAAAATGCAAAAGCTTGGGATAGCAGAAAGGATGCACAGCTGGATCAAGAATGTTCTGTCTTGCAGAACTATCCAGACATCATGTGACAACAAGATTTCTTCACAGAGGACACTCGAGGAAGGCCTTCCACAGGGGTCAGCACTCAGCAGTACCCTCTTTCTGTTGTTTATGAACGACTTGTTAGATGACATCTCCTGTCAGAAAGCACTCTACGCTGACGACTTGCTCATCTGGAGCAAAAGAAGTGACATGAGAGCACTGAACCAAGCCATCAACGCGGACCTGACTACTATCTCGTCCTACTGCCAGCTATGGAAGATGGAGACCAACACAGACAAGACTGTTTTGGGACTCTTCAGCCTAGAAAAAACAAGGTTAGAGTAGGTCTTTCTCTTTGTACACTTTTTGAGGGCTGCCTTCAATTCCGTCAGAGTAAACTCCTTCTCAAACACCTGAGTTCAGATTGCTCACATCTTATTGCTCATTTGCCATTGCTTCATCATAGTTCCACTTTTTAAGATACAGTACAATCTTTATGAGGGAGGGGAAAAAACCATCAAACGTGTTCTTGGTTCCCACTCATCTGCCATTTTTCTATTTTCATTCGAGTCTTCTAGTCGCACAAATCTTTCGTACATGGACAAACCCAACCCCAAAGACCCATCGAATCTCTTATGTAGAGCTGATCAGACTCTGATCTTCAGAGCGCGCACAGAACACTTACACGCCGACAAGCACTGAAACAGAATTAAACCCACGTGGGAACCCCATTGCAGACACTGTGATTACCACGAGGAGACCGTTGAACATCTTCTCCTTCACTGTCCAAACCAGGCAGTTCTTCGACGCAGGCTCCTACACACACCTACAGACTTACAAAGCCTGCTCTACTCTGGCGTTTACCAGATGACAATGACATGTGGTTGCTTGAGGGAGGCATTGCGCTGCCATAAGCAACAATAACATATTTGTTTGCAATGAGCACTGAAAAGTTATAATGCGGTATAGAGCTATATATACGTATGTAATATATTTTAATATCTTATTTTTATCAGCATTTATGTTTTACAAAATTGCAACCATGTTAATTATTACCAACAATACAAATATATATCATAAAGATGTTACTTTTATAGCTCCCTGTCACTTATGTCTCCAAGAAAGTGTTTCACAGTGTTTATCTTCCACATCTGACCATGTGATTCTTTTTCTTCTTCTTTTCAAGTCCATTCAATATAAGAGTAGTGAGCCATTCAATCCTGCTAACTTCATTTACCCAAAGTATAATGCTCCTTTACACTATATAGACTTCATCTGAAACTTCAAGACATCATAGATTAGAGCCTGCCTGTGGGAGTAAATGGTGTAAACCACTCTTATGCTTTTGTTAATAGTGTCACTGTTTGATATTGATATGTATTTTTTTGAAATTCTGATTTGAAGATTCATTTTGATTTCTAGTATTCACGTTGTATGGATAAAAAGAGCAAGTTGTTATAGCAGGAATAAGTTTTTACAACACCAAAAGCCAAAATGCGACAGCAGGGACCCCGGAGTAAGAAATGGGTGGTTTCACCATATTTTCACTCTATTTATTAGGGGGTCCAAATGAACCCCAAAGATATAAATCTCAAAATTCAGGGGAGGCATTCCGGGGTGAGTAAATCATGCACGTGAGAGTAACAAAATTTGGGGTGGTGAGGAAGGGGGTCAAATCAGGAAATGTCAAGAAATTTCAGATTCGTAGGTCAAACATTGACGATTTTAGAGCAAAAAAACATGGCCTTGGGACCCCAAAGAAGGAAATAGGACAAAGACTAGCTGGGCACCCTTTCGGTGAAAGTAATGATCTGTGTATTAACAACAAGTGAAATCATTAGCCTACGATAGTTACACTCTACTGGAATGGAGCAATACATTTTGAGAGATGCAAAAAATTAGAAATTTCTAATTTAAGAGCACTTGACGTTGTTCCCAGTAGCAAGAAAAAGAATTTGACAAAGGAGTCCAGAAAATGCGATGATGGGAATCAAACGAAAGGATCACAGTCGAATTTAGCACCAAGTAAAAAAAGAAAACATGAGGCTAGATCTATACGGGTCGCACACTTAAAATAGTGCTCAGTATTGCGCGACAATGCGCGATAGTATCGAACGGAAGTATGACTTGAAATAACCAAACCTGGCGGATTTTCTAAAATTACAGAGACAGAAGTGTCGGCCTACAAAAGCGATCGGTGGAATAAAGAAATTTAGCTTTTTGCAGCAAAACTGTCTCAAAACTGAAAAAAACGAAGGGCGTCAAGATCAGGAGAATGTTTTAAAGAATCTTTTGGCAAAAACCGCATGTTGTTCGATGCAGCCATTAAAAAGCCTTTTGAATAGCAAAATTCGGCTAACACAAATAGATAATAGAAGACAGTCCTCGACGCATGGAATGGCTACCATAGTGTAAAATTGCACGAGGATGACGTCCATCTGACCACCTTCATCACCCCTTGGGGTAGGTGTAAGTATAAAGTCGCTCCTCGGGGATACCTTGCCTCTGGTGATGGCTACACCAGACACTAAGATAAGCTGGGGTCAGATGTCGGACAATAAAACCAATTATGTGGTCTCAGACGATAGAGGAAGCGTTTCACCAAACTGTCAACTGGCTGGATATAAGTGGGAGAAATGGCATAACTCTCAACCCAGAAAAGTTCGTCTTCACAAAAGACACTGTGGAGCTTGCTGGCTTTAAAATTTGACCGACTACAGTCCGCCCATGTTCCCCGCATCCTTGAGGCCATCAGAAAATTCCCACCACCAAAAGCATCACTGATTTATGATCCTGGAGCGGCCTCATCAACCAGATGTCTTACGCATTCTCATCAACAGACAAAAGGCACCCTTCAAAGACTTGCTCAGTCCCAACTCCCGGTTCCAATAGTCCGCTGAGCTTGACAGATTCTTCGAGGAATCAAAAGAGGGTATCATTGGGGAAATCAGATACGGCGTCCGAACCTTCAACAAGTCACTGCCAACATGCCTTGCCACTGACTGGAGCAAAGTTCAATGTGTCCCGCGCGCTCATATGACCTTATGCAGTTGCGAGCGCCGTAAAACATTTACCAAAAAAAAAAATAGATGCTTGCACCACGGTATCAGAGTGGCACTAACGCATGCGGAACGAAGCAAACAGCGTCGCCGTTCACGGTCTAGTCGCTATCATAGGGTAGATGACACATGCACAAGCGTCGACAGGAATGCGGAGAACACTTCAAGAACAAAATAATATATATATAGAGACAACGAGGGG
Source organism: Aplysia californica (assembly GCF_000002075.1). Taxonomy (NCBI): domain Eukaryota; kingdom Metazoa; phylum Mollusca; class Gastropoda; order Aplysiida; family Aplysiidae; genus Aplysia; species Aplysia californica. The sequence goes on along the minus strand of NW_004797488.1, from coordinate 150,387 downwards.
GGTGAGAGGGTGGAAGGGGGAGGGGGAAACACCCCATGACTTTTTAGTGATCATTCACGTACTTTATAACGTTATTATATCTATCTACCACTATGTTCTATAACTGATCTCCAATGAAATAAACAATTTTTGTTAGAACATTCTGCACAACCGGGTCAATGTTTTCTCCTATTTTTTTAATATATCAAAATTGTAACAATAATGATATTTCTGTTAAGCTTATACTTGTAATTGTACACGCAGATGTTTTTCACTCTCGTCGGTACGATTTAGATCATTCAGGAGACGGGCTGCTTCCACCCTGTCAGTCAGAACGTCCCATCAGAAAGACTTGGATACTTGATAAAAATATTTCCCGCATGGCAGTCGGACTCAGGTCTTCTGAGCGCGACAGCGAAACGACTTTATAACCGCTCCATCATAGATGCCAGTCCTGATAAGGTTGACTGGCTAGAACAGTGCTGAGGTTGAAGGACGAGAAACAAATAAACATACATGGGCGTATAGCGAGAACCCGGGTCTATTTTGGTTAAAACGATTTTTTTCTTTTTTCCCGGGCTAGGTATTCCATGACGTTGAATGTCTGGCCTGATCCAAAATAAACAAGACGCAAGTTGACATTATATTTTGAGGCACGTTGTCAGGCCTTAAAATGTATTCAGAGCTACAGCTCAGAGAAGAAAGAAAGAAAGGAAGAAAGAAAGAAAGAAAGAAAGAAAGAAAGAAAGAAAGAAAGAAAGAAAGAAAGAAAGAAAGAAAGAAAGAAAGAAAGAAAAAAGTGGGGCGGCGTAGGGCGGGACATGGAAAGATGTTGCAGCTATATATAGCATGGAACCGTACTTGCTATAAAAAGTGTGCGATGTTGAGGGTGGGGGGGGTTGAGGGGGGTGGGTAAAAGTTTTACGGCGCCCCCAACAGCACAACGTCATATAAGCGCACGGGACACTAGGAAATTTTGAATTTTTCCCCGGTGGCGGCCGAAGCCTACTCTTACCGATTTTGGACCACCAAGGGATCTTTAACGGGTACAACTTGCACTCGGGACCTCCGAGATTTTTCGCCCTTGTCCGAGAAGGCTAGGTGTAGATATTTTCTACCAGAAGATCCGGGGTGTGGCTGAAAGACAGCAGTAAGAAGGAGCCAAGGAGTAGCAGTAGAAAGGATGCAGTTAAAATCAGGAGCCCAGTGGAGGGGGCAAAGGAGGTGAGGGGGTGGGGGAAGAAAGTGGAGACGAAAGCAGACGACAGAATATTGCAAAAGAGATGGAAAGAACTTGAAAGGAGACAATGTTTAGCGAAGAAAAATTTTCCAAAGCTACCTGGATTCGCACCTGGGACCTTTAAATGAGAGGTGAACACCTTAACATCTAGGCCACGAGAGCCCCTGTGTGGAGCTTGATGAGCAATCAATTACTAATGATTATATATACAGCACCTCTTTATATGTGTCGCATATGCACGACTCAAGATTTTTTTAGATTTTTAATAATTCACAGCCGCAGGCAAAAAAATCAGAGAGATCCATTGTCCCTTTGGTGTTGTCTGGACAATAGTAGGTAATTTTAGTTCTAATTCTGGTTATACGTAAAATCCCAAGACGACAGCGTTACAGTCTTCACAAAAAGTTGGTTCACTTGCAAAAATGCACACAAATTAAAAGCCATCCAATCAAATTATTCCTTCTTTGACATACATTTAATTCATCAATCCATAAGCGCAAAAACGAAATTTTATCACAATCGAAACCGAAATGCGTAATTCCCTGCGTTCAAAAGGGACCCACCCTCAAAATCGAAAATCACAAAAGAAAGGGTCTAAAAAAGTCTGAGCAATATCAAAGAAAACAACTAGTTTAAGTTCATGAATGTCAATAGAATTGTCAGAGGTGCGTGTGCCCACCATACACGGCAAGGCAGTCAAGGCACTGCTGGTGCAAAGAGTTGATCAGGCGTGCCCGGAAGGCCTGGGGAATGTTGTTCCATTCTTGTTGCAGCCATTCAAGCAGCTGCTGTCGGTTGACGGGCAAAGGGTGGTTCTCCCGATCTCTCCGACCAAGGTCAGCCCAAAACTGTTCAATAGGATTGAGGTCTGGACTGTTGGCTGACCAAATCATGCGGGTAATCCCCGTCTGCTGCTGGAAGGCGTTGACGGCCCTGGACCTATGCGGCGTGGCCTTGGCGTCCTGAAGGACAGCAGCAAGCCCAATCTGCTGCAGCGCCGGGACGACCAGAGGTCGAAGGATCTCCTGCAGATACCGCTGCCCTGTCAGGATACCGTCGACATGGTAAAAGGGAATTATGTGATGCCTGCTGATTCCCCCCCCCCCCCCCAAAAAAATAACCAATGGAGCCGCCTCCAAACAGGACCACTTCTTGAACTGTATTGGCAGCAAGCTGCTCCCGTGGACGCCTCCAGAGGCGGGTTCGGCCATCATTGGGTGTCTGACAGAACCGAGATTCATCAGTGAACAGGACCTCTGTCCACTGGGCACGTGTCCACCTCTGGTGGGAAGTGAACCAAATTTGACGCTTGGCTCACCGGTTCTGGATCAGTTTAGGTTTTCTGACAGGACGACGCACACGAGGGTTGACGTCATGAAGGCAATCAAGTTACATGTATTGTCTGCATACTGACTGTCGTGTGGGTCGCAGACGTCGCCTGATGACGCTGGCAGTCCGCCGCTGTATGGCTCGGCGTTGGATGTAGATGTCCTCTCGTACATCTAGATCTAGAAGTTGATAATCTAGATCTACATGTATCTGCTTCTAAAATAGATAAAAAATCTGTTTTTCATTATAGATCATGATGCCAATCAAGTGAAGGGTTCCTTGTATGACAAATAATAAACTATTGTTGTAGCTGTAGGCCTAGATTAGACCTAGTCTAGAAATTAACACAAGAATCTGCCGTCAGAAGGAGGGGTGTTCCAGTGGTGAGATTCACAAAAAGGCCAAGCAAGGGCCATGGCCAAGGCTCTCTAGAACGAAATAATCTAGATCTAGGTCAAGTGCTTTAATTTCTTTCTTTTTTTTTCTTCTTTTTTTAAAACTGTTTTTCAGCACAAATCTACTTCTGTACAACATATTAAATAAAACACAACTATATTGATAATGTAAAGTGCAATGAGGAAGCAAAAATACTTACAGATGCACATTTCCTTTCAAAATGAGTCGAATCGAGGCTTTCTTAGACACCTGTTCGGCTGACAACAACAACAATAACAATTTTAAAAACCGCGCAAGCAGAAAAATCGTGTGTGTTAGGCAAAGGAAGTCAGTGACTGACGAAAACGAGCTCATTTGCATTTGAGCCTGGCCTTCAATTGACGAAAAAAATGCCAGTGGACTTGCCCCCTTAAGACGTAGCGGACACATGTTGCATCCCGTCAACAGCAGACCCACAGGCAATGCTGCTCAAACTATCCTACACAAATCAGAAACACGAATGTGCATGACAGTTTCACTTCAAATAAAGTAAACAGAAATGAAACAAACGCTAGCGTGAATAACAAAATTCTGCTTCTTTTTGGCGTTCCAAAGCAGCGCGTCTTCAAGTCGTGTTGTTGAATGACCAGAACATGCGTCCTACAGTGCGGTCAAAAATTCATGGCGCAACTTATTGTCAAATATTTTTTTAATCGATAAGAGTAGGCTTCAGCGACCACCCGGGCAAAATTTAAAACTGATCCCTACCAAACTGGACATACTTAATGTGTTCCTCTCTCTCTCTCTCTCTCTCTCTCTCTCTCTCTCTCTCTCTCTCTCTCTC
>NW_004797488.1:140222-143703 GCF_000002075.1 Aplysia californica | reverse complement strand
TATTATATATATATAGATCTATAGCATTATTATTATTATTGTTATCATTTTTATGTATATGTATTTTTGCCTTTTTTGTCTACTTGACGTAATCTGAGGTAAAAATAACTACACTCCTGTACCAGCTTTACCAAGTGGCAACGCCAAAGCTACGGCAGACATGAACTTGCTGTAACTTTTCTTAACTTGCAACTTTGAAATTTGATCGTGTTGAACCTTAAGATTTATTAAATACGATAAAAAATAGGAGCCCAGACAGGTTTTATCCAACCCCCCCCCCCCCCCCCACCTTACACACACACACACACACAGACACATCACACACACTCAAACACATGGACACACTCCTTTCTTCTTGCCTGATTTTAAAAAAACTTGGTCTTGTATTCTTCAAACTATTAGATCTATCACTATTATCGCCCCTGTATTGAATGTTAACGCCCCTTTTGTACGTGTGCACGTTTATGTAAAAAATTTCCTGAATTTTCGTATTCATTCGTCAAGGCACACGAGCGAATAAACACGCCACTCCTTTGCTTCTGTGCCTTTTTTCCCATCGCACCTCTGTGTAAACACAGCAATTTACTGCTATTTGTAGCTTTTATAATATACATGTATATTCTTTGATTGTGGGAGGGGAGTGTTGTAGGGTTTTTTTGGTGTTTTTTTTTTTTTGTTGGGGGTTTTTTTGGCTTTGGTTCTTTTGGGTTTTTTGTTTGGGGGGGGGGGGGGTGTAGTCATCACCATTGCACAGAAAACTAGCTCAGTTGACTGTTGACACAAAATGCATTTGAACGTGTTCAACGACCACCTGTCCAAGACAATCATCAAAGCAATCTCACTTCCCTCGTTGCCTGTTTTATACATAATATAATGTACATGTATTATTATAATGACACTGTCTAAGATGACTACTTTTCTCCTCTACAATGGGTGGCCGTCTCTGGCAGCAATTATTACATCGTGCTTGACTGCGGAATGAGCAAGTCCGGATCGAATCCTCAAAGACACTGGTTTGAAAACAGGTTGTTTGAAAAGTTTTGACTGTGTTCCAGCTCGCTCTTATCCGAGAACAGATTAGATCTAAAACTGAAATTGAAAAGGGTTCCAAATAAGCCCACCATAAAATCCCACAAATTTTTGTGGTTTTACGTACAGTGACTTCTGACTTTATATGTGTGTGTGTGTGTGTGTGTGTGTGTGTATGTGTGTGTGTGTGTGTGTATGTGTGTGTGTGTGTGTGTGTGTGTGTGTGTGTGTGTGTGTGTGTGTGTGTGTGTGTGTGTGTGTGTGTGTGTTGGAGGGGGGCCAATCACAGAGGTGTGCTAGGTGCTCTCAATATCTTCATGTCGCTCGGAAGGCCGCGAGGCCGTGTTTATGCTACTTAATACCTGTCCCCGCAGAATTATGACATTCACACATAGAGACTTGTATTACGACATCCTTGGCAGCACGCACTGGGATAATTCTGCTTCACTTTGAACTTCAATGTTTGACTTGGGCCGCGTGCATTCGACTGTAACGTGATGTGGTTTTTAATAATAAAATGATAATTATTAATTGCACTTATAATAAATATATAGCCAATTTCCACAAATAAGTGCCCAATGCACTGTACAATAATACAATCATCTTCTTCTTCTTCTTGTTCTTCTCTCTCTCTCTCTCTCTCTCTCTCTCTCTCTCTCTCTCTCTCTCTCTCTCGCTCTCTCTCTCTCTCTCTCTCTCTCGCTCTCTCTCTCTCTCTCTCTCTCTCGCTCTCTCTCTCTCTCTCTAACTATCTATCTCTCTAACTATCTATCTCTCTATCTATCTATCTCTCTATCTATCTCTCTATCTATCTCTCCAGTACATCCTTGAGTAGAGATAATCCTACTAAACTTACACAGACACCTTCGTACACGTTGACATACATGTAACACAGTCATGAAATTGTTACAGAACAGAACAGCATGAATAAACGGTACTGAGAGAACATAAAAGTTACTGAGAGAAAATAAAAATATTAAAATTTGTATTTGTATTGGGATTGTCGGAAGTTACAGATTGAAGCTGGACATTTGCATAATTTTGGATACCCCGCGTTTTTCCAAGCTTTTTTTTTTCGTTTTTCACTTTCACAAAACAATTATCGCCATGTTGCTAAAGGGAAGTAATCACCGTAATAAGTCTCATTTAAGTGACAAGTTGGCTATTTCCCTTGTTAAAAGATCTTGGTTAATGGCTAATGGTTATGGGTTAGGGATTTCGTTCCTTGAGAATGTTCAATTTTTCAATCCATCAAAAGTTGTTCTCATGTCTGCAGATGTTTCATGTTTGACAGGTGTCCCTTGTTGTTTTAGTGATGTACCAGCATCAGAGATCCCGATGTCTTTTTTTTTTTTTTTTACATTTTTCTTCCCTCAATAGATCTACAGCTGACAGTTACAGAGATTACATGTATATATATTTTTTTTATTTTATTTTTTTAGATTTTTTTTTTTTTTTTTTTTTTTTTTGGGGGGGGGGGGGTTCTGACTGATGTGTATTGTTTTCTTTCCAAATACACAACAACATACTGACACTGATATGTTCTGTTTTCAATTTTTCTGTATATAAAACTTGAAAATTCTTGTTGAAAAAGTGCAAAACACGTTGCGAATGGTGTTACTGTAACTTGCATAATTTTTTGCTTAATTTTGTATTTTTCTTGCATAATTAATTTGGCCTTCTAAATGTGCATAATTCTGCGGGGACAGGTATTAAGTAGCATAAACACGGCCTCGCGGCCTTCCGAGCGACATGAAGATATTGAGAGCACCTAGCACACCTCTGTGATTGGCCCAAAATAGACCATAGATGATATTTTTCCGCCATCTATTTGTGTCGTCTTCCGAGGTTTCCCTCACGAATTGACTAGATCCCCTAGTCTTAGATTTATCACCTTTTATTATCATTCATCGGAATGCCGGTGACAAAGTTACAGTGGAATCCTGTTATAACGAGAGGGTGGGGACCGAAGCAAAATGTCCGTTATAGCAGGATTCTCGCTATAAGGGATCCAGTAATAAATTCAAGGGAAACTGTAAAATAGGCCTAATCTATGAGTTTAGTGTTCTGTTTTTCCTTTTGCTATCTCCCCTGATGATGATTTTGTTTCAACATGAACTCTAGGTCTTACTTGATCAAAAATCGAATCAGGTTTGTTTCTCTAGCGCTAGATCTAGCGATGTGGACTGACAGCTTGGCGATCAGAAAGAAAGGACTCTGGGCTAACTCGCCCGCTGTGTTCCTCCCCCCCCCCCCCCCAAAAATAAAAGAATAAAGCGACACGTTTCTGTGGGCTGGCGTGTGTAAGTCTGGAATCGGTCCCTCCATCACATTGCTGTGACCTCTCCATCCCCGCATCAGAGTGATGGTAAGGAGGGATGCTTGTGAATACAAATGACTTTTCGAGGGGGACCGGGGTGGCTGCACAAGAGTACTAGATTGCTTGGGCTTG
>NW_004797488.1:135997-140122 GCF_000002075.1 Aplysia californica | reverse complement strand
CCCACCCCACTCTGTGGTGCATTCTGTCTGCTTGCGCACGTCACACATTCGCTCCCTCCATCACATTGCTGTGACCTCTCCATCCCCGCATCAGAGAAGTGAGAGGCATGGCAGGCCTTGATAATCTAAACTGGCCTATCACGCGGTGCGTTCTGCTTGTCTGCGCATCCCTACTCAGTTGCTCCGGCCTTCATTGTTGACGCACATGGGCTCTCCTATTCTTTGTTTGGCAAGATCAGCAACAAGTTTCTCATCTGGCGAGGTCTTGCATTATGTATAATTGGCCTATGCCATGTGTACAGCAGCAGCAATATTCCGCTATAACCGACTCGCATGTTTGTCTGATAGCGCTATAGCAGTATTTTATTTACAAAGGTAAAGAGGAGAACAAAACGGGGTTTTAGAATAGTGCCTTTATAACAGACTTCTCGTTTTTTCCGGACTCGTTATAAGTGGACTCCACTGTACGAAGTTCCGCGACGTGACGGTTTGACGGGAGATGATTTAAAGTTACGAGCCGGCGCGATAACAAACGTGAATGAATGAGGTTATGTCGCGACAAAACAGCAGTGAATCCCACTTGTCTATTTGAGCGCCTTCAAATCGGAAAGGTGTTTTTGAATGTTGATACATGTTTGTTTGGATTTACTTAAAACTGTCCCTGTAGGATTATGCGATTGTGCGGCCGCGTTTTTTTTTCGCGTAATTCTGCAACATTTGCATAATTGTGGATTCCCCGCGTTTTTTCACGTTTTTTACCTTTTTTTCCCACAAAGCAATTAATATTAACGCAGTTAACGCCTCGCCATGTGACTAAAGGGAAATAATCACCGTAATAAGTCTCATTTAAGTGAAAAGTTGGTTATTTCCCTTGTTAAAAGATCTTGGTTATGGGTTGGGATTTTGTTCCTTGAGCATGTTCAATTTTACAATTCATCAAAAGTTGTGGTTCTCATGTCTGCTGATGTTTCATGTTTGACGGGTGTCCCTGGTTTTAGTAATGTGCCAGCATCAGAAGTCCAGATGTCATTTTTTTTTTGTTTTAACATTTTTCTTTCCTCTATACAGATCTAGATCTACAGCTGAAAGTTACAAAGATTATATTTTTTGGTTGTTGTTTTTTTTCTTACTGATGTGTATTGTTTTCTTTCCAAATATACAACAAATTAGTGATACTGATATGTTCTGTTTTAAATTTTTATGTAATTAAAACCTGAAAATCATGAAAATTCGTGTTGAAAAAGTGCAAAACGTGTCGCGAATGGTGTTACGGTAACTTGCATAATTTTTGCATAATTTGGCTTTTTTGTGCATAATTTGGACATCTAAATTTGCATAATTCTACGGGGACAGTTAAAACTGAATGAAAATCGTCATCAGCAATAAACCTCTAGTCAACAGTTCAGTTGACAAAAATCTGACCGGCACCGCCGGTCTTGCCCAGTTAACAAACCGCCCCTGCTAATAACTATTTATGCCTAAATATTGACGAGCACCCGTGGATGCCAGAAGGAAAAATGTTTTGTTTCTGCCTGAAATAGAGACCTCAAGAAATCCAGCTGCCTGAAACTAACCGGCCGGGGACCAGGGGCCACCATAGGCTTAGCATTTAAAGTTAGGGAGTGCTTATTTAGGCCACATATGGCCTAAATAAGGTGAGGGAGGGGGGTTTAGCTTATTTAGGCCACACATGCTCAAACTACCGGGGGACACCCTTTTCAGGCAACTGAGTTCGTTCCACTTTCATAATGGTGCACCTTTCTCATTTAGTACAGTTTTGTCTCAGTGTACAACTTATATATATCATAATGAATATTGTAAGAACAAAGCACGATACGCAAAATTTTGCTCAATCCCAATGGTTTGAATGAAGGCCAGATTTTTCCTTCATGGAGGGGCAAAATCTAGGCTACCATTTTGGCACACTTTGGTCAAGTGAAAAGGTCAAATCCTCCGAATGGACTTCCGGGTCAAATTTGGGATATAAAAAGTGTGTACATAACGTGGCTGAGTCAAAGTTACACTATCTTTGCCTGGGTGGCACTCTCTCGTACTGTCTCGTAGTAGTACATCTCTCGTACTGTCTCGTAGTAGTACATGTAGATCTAGTAGTAGTAGTAGTAGCAAAGATCGTGTAGAGAATCTTTGATAGTAGATTCTATCTAGTAGGCAGTTTAGTGAACGTGCTCGCGGCAATGCGAATCGGCCTCGATAAGCCTCGTAGACCTTTGTGATCGGCCACGAAGCCTCGTGTTTTGAAGGGTCTAAACAACTTAGTGTTAATCGCACTGCCACATCCGACAGGCCTACATCTTTTTAAAAGGAAAAGAAAGGTCATCAAAATGGTTGAATTTGCGTGAAAATCGATTCGGTAGAACTGGAACTACTTTAATTTGCTTCTGAAAACAAGGCCATTTTTATAACTCGATGAAATAAAAACTACTGGCTGTGTTATTCTGTATAAATTATTAAACTTCAGGACGTACTATTATTTTCCAACGTCTTTTGACGCCTTAGCTGTAGAAGTTGAAGTTTTCACAACACTAATCGATCTAGTAATAGGGCTTTCCGTTTTAAAAAAATGCATAGCTGTACAAAAGCCGAACCACCGAATCGACCGGTCAGCGACCCAGGCACCCCGTTCTCTCCTGCACACTGTGATAATGTGTTGCTTCGGTATAATTATTCAACTATTAATCTGTCCTCAGAGAAAGTTGCATTTGAAAATAGCAAAAGTTGCAAGAAAAGTTTCAAGACGTGTATAGCTAAAACAATGCCACGGAACTATTGGGATACATTGTTGCTATGCTCATTGCAATCAAAAGTAACCAATATAAGTTTTGTTAGATCAAAATCAAAAGTTAAATGTGAATGTCTACAAAAAACAACAACAACAAAAACTGCATGGAGGTTGCATGGTGTACAAAAACAGTTTGTCCCCTGACACATGGGTCAGGTCCCTTAAACTCTCGCTGACGTTGGGCAGGTGTGACCAGCGTGGTTTTGGGGCGGTTCAAATATAATCTTACACTTTGTTTGGGAATTTTTGCCCCCCCCCCCCCCTTTTCAGTTTTTTTAAAACACTTTCCTCCCCCCCCCCCTCCTCAATCCCGTAATATTACGCGTTATTCGCTTATAATAATATGACATTTATATTGCGCAAATCCGTGTTACAATCACTCTTCTATGCACTTTACTTTTTAATTATTAGTTATAGTATTCATGAAAAACATGCTTACATACATGTGACATAATAATCAAATACGGTACAAGCGGAACTTTTCCGGAAAAACTTACGGTGTCATTTTACCACTTTAACCGCACCGGTATAATCAAAATTAGACTAGATCTACATGTCATGTAGCCCAGATATCTGCCAGTGCATAAAGTGCGAGATGGCGTAATATATCGTGCTTGCCGCTCGAGGTCCACTGTGTCGCCACAATGCAGTGCTTAACCGCTTGAACTTACTCTAAGTGAATAGTGTAGTTACTCTCTTTTTAATTTTTTTTTTTTTTTTAATTACGTCGTCATAATTTATATTTTCTTTGATATTTTTTTCAACTTACAAAAGGGCACAAAAGTGTAATTTTACATTGGTTCAACCTCCCCTTTTTTTCTTACACTTTACTTTTTCAGGAATCAAAGACTCCCACCCACACCCACCCCCCTCCTCATGGCAAATTTGTAGACAACCCCGAGCTACTCGGTGAAGTTTACGATTGAAATAGTGTCGCTATAAGTGAGCGAGTGATTAAACACTAAATACAGATAGATATGACAGGGCGCGATACTTTGACACGATAATAGACCCGAGGAACGATAGCCCAAGAATGAGAGAGACAGAGGTTAAAAAAAACAACGAGGGAAGAAGAGAGCGGCGGGAAGGGTCGGTAGCGTGTGAGGAAGTGCCGCGTACGACGCACAAGGCCGATCCTGCTATGTTCATCCATGTCTCATTTAGTAGTTAATGAGATACTAGTATTACTACAAACAAACCACTGACTAGTCCGATGTAGGCACCTAGCAGTACAGGAGATACGAAGGACTCTCACCTGCATCTGTAGAAGTATAATATCAGTAGATCATACGTACTGGATTTGAGTCAGAAGAAGCATATAATAG
>NW_004797488.1:128217-133217 GCF_000002075.1 Aplysia californica | reverse complement strand
AGAGAGAGAGAGTAAATGTAGTAGTGTGTCTGTATGTTTGTAATGTGTGAATGTTATTGTGTGCATGAGTGTCTATCTCAGTTGTACGGTCCAAATGTACATTATTTTGTTGAGAATTTTACATAGAACTCAACTACAAAACACCTTTATACAAAGTCACAGAAATATTCTTTTTGTGCTTATTGAGGTGCAGTACAGGGTGATTTTACCTGCAAGGATAATTGGACAAAATGGGCAATATCTTACTAATGCTAATACTAATGGTCATGTTTAGACAAATCCTATATCATTCTCTTTTTTTCTTAACAGTGTTAACAGCTCATGGTTATTAAAGAGTAAGCAAACTAGATCAAGGTAGTAATTTCGGATTCCTAATATTATGGGCATTCTTTAAAATTTTTAACTTGTTTTTAGCGCTTTTTTCAACGTAAAACGGATTCCGTTAAAAAACAACAACAATGACCTTATCTTTCTTTTTCAAGGTATTGTGCATACATTTGTGTGAAACTATTTTATTCTATTTCTATGCTTTCAAGTACATGAAAAAAGCGAATAAAGTCAAGCAAAATGTTCTTCAGAGACATAGATCTAAACCGTGAAAAGATGACCAGAAAATAACAAAATTATCTTATGATCTTCACTTACACTTGCAATTTTTTTGACAAATTATAGTCTACCTCATTATCTTTTTTTTCTCCACATTTTTCTTTACTATTCAGGACAACTGGCATGTTTTTCAGTCTATCTAGCCCCAAAAGGATAGGTGGACCCCGGGGTCTACCTAACAAATGCTGTTTTAGGATGTGAACCCCGGAGTCAGTGTAGTGAAATAAGTACATCTAGGTTTAACTAAGGATCGGTGGACCCCGGGGTCAACATAGTGAAATTAGTAGATCTCAGTTTATTTTATAGTAGGACTGGCGGAGCCCGTGGTCAACGTAGTGAAATTATAAGTAGATCTAGGTTTAATAAGGATTGGTGGACCCCTGGGTCAACGTAGTGAAATCAGTAGATCTAGGTTTAATTAAGGTTTGGTGGACCCTGGGGTCAACGTAGTGAAATAAGTACATGTAGATCTAAGTTTAATTTAAAGGATTGGTGGACCCAGGAATCAACATAGTGACATAGGTAGGTTTAAGGTGGACCCCAGGGTCTACCTAACGAAATTTAATACTAATTAGGTTTTAGAATAGGTGGACCATGCGGTCACCGTAGTAAAATAAGTAGGCTTAATCACGGTGTCCCGGGGGTCCACCAATCCTTAATTAAACCTTCTTATTCCTCTACGGCTATGGTGACTCCGGGGTCCACCAATCCTTTTAAAATTAAACCTACTTATTTCACTACGGTGACCCCGGGGTCCACTGATCTTTAAATAAATCTACTTATTTCACTACGGTGACCCCGGGGTCCACCTGTCCTAAAACCTATTATTTTGCTAGGTAGACCCGGGGTCCACCTTAAACCTGCTTATTTATCACTACGTTGACCCCAGGGTCCACCAATCCTTACTTAAACCAAACCTTATTTCACTACGGTGACTCCGGGGTTCACATCCTAAAATCTAGTACTAGTATTTCGCTATGCAGACCCCGGAGTCCACCTATCCTCTACAGGACTTTTCTATACTATATCAATTTGCAATTTTCAATGATTAGCATTTTTTTTTTAAATATTGAATCAGAGACTCTCTGTCTAAAAAGTCCACTGCTAATGCTATTCTTATAAAAGAAAATGGCACAATTTGACTTTATGACATGTGAAAAAAAAAGAGTTTTAAAAATATCCAGAAAATAACATAAAATGATTATTGATCTAGATCTACACGTATTTTATTTAAATGTATATATACTTAAAAATAAAAGACTGAGCAGAGGCTTACAATGTAAATTATGTGCTCTACACGTAGAGAAAGTCTTAAGTTTGCGCAAAACAGATTTTGGAAAAAAAATTGGATCTAATTATTCTCATAAAAGTAAAAGTGATTGTTATGGTGAGATTTGTTATTATTAATTCTGGAAATACAGATAGTTGCTGAATCTAAACTTAACTAGAACTGTGCAATTCGTTTTATTTCAATTCCAAAGCCCAAAGGCATTGCAATGAGTTAGATCCAGATCTAGCAGCTGTAGGATCTCTGGCTGCTTCTAGCATAAGCCTGCTACTACTGATTCTAGACAGGGAATCAACATCTAGCTATCACCTGCACTATTAAAGTCAAATATATGGTAAAATAAAAACAAAACTGTGAATCGCTTTGTCAGTCAGTATATCCCAATTGCCATAGCCGCACGTATTAATAGTTGAATAATTATACCGAAGCATCATGTTATCACAGTGTGCAGGGGAGAGCGGGGTGCCCGGGTTGCTGACCGGTCGATTCGGTGGTTCGGCTTTTGTAGATCTATGAATTTTTTACGGAAAGCCCTATTACTAGATCTATTAGTGTTGTGAAAACTTCAACCTCTACAGCTAAGGCGTCAAAAGATGTTGGAAAATAATAATACATCCTGAAGTTTCATAATTTATACAGAATATCACAGCCAGTAGTTTTTATTTCATCGAGTTATAAAAATGGCCTTGTAACTTGTTTTCAGAAGCAAATTTTAATAGTTCCAGTTCTACGGAATCGATTTTCACGCAAATTCAACCATTTTGATGACCATTTCTTTTCCTTTTAAAAAGATATAGGCCTGTCGGATGTGGCAGTGCGATTAACACTAAATTGTTTAGACCCATCAAAACACGAGGCTTCGTGGCCAATCACAAAGGTCTACGGGGCTTATCGAGGCCGATTCGCCCTGCCGCGTGCACGTTCACTAAACTGCCTACTAGATAGAATCTACTATCAAAGATTCTCTACACGATCTTTGCTACTACTACTACTACTAGATCTACATGTACTACTACTAGACAGTACGAGAGATTTACTACTACGAGACAGTACGAGAGAGTGCCACCCAGGCAAAGATAGTGTAACTTTGACTCAGCCACGTTGTGTACACACTTTTTATACCCCAAATTTGACCCGGAAGTCCATTCGGAGGATTTGACCTTTTTACTTGACCAAAGTGTGCCAAAATGGTAGCCTAGATTTTGCCCCTCCATGAAGGAAAATTCTGGCCCTCATTCAAACCATTGGGATTGAGCAAAATTTTGCGTATATCGTGCTTTGTTCTTACAATATTCATTATGATATATTTAATATATATAAGTTGTACACTGAGACAAAACCATACTAAATGAGAAAGGTGCACCAATGAAAGTGGAACGAACTCAGTTGCCTGAAAAGGGTGTCCCCCGGTAGTTTGAGCATGTGTGGCCTAAATAAGCTAAACCCCCCTCCCTTACCTTATTTAGGCCACATGTGGCCTAAATAAGCACTCCCTAAAATTAACAGAATCGCTTAATAAACTTAATTTCACTTGTTTGGGGCTCAGTTTGCATAATATCAGAATTTTTCTTGATATAGCGACGGGGACAAAAAGTGGAAGCAAACCTGAGGAATGAGAAGTTCGTGGTGCAAGTGTGGGCATTGGGAGTGACTAGCAAAGTGATCACAGGACCGTGGATGTCGAAATTCTACTCAAAGCAATCTAACCTATAACTGGTAATAATATTTTTAAATTTTAATTTTAAGACATTTTGGTTTATATTACATGTATTAAAATGTCCAGCATTCTGAATGCCATTCTGTTAACATTATGTTTTAGACAAAATTAGTTTTAGAACCAACAGTTAGTGTCATCACTTAATATTTGACATAACCCATGATTTTTTTGTTTAAGATTAATAATAGAGTCTATTCATCACATGCAGTCTCAACGCTTATTATTTGCTTGGTTTTTTTTGGTCCATCTTTGGGCAAGATTATTTTTGTAGCCTTTGTGTAGAAAGATGATTTTCTGTCTTTCATTTTGTATTGTATTTTGAAGAGTTCCTGGATGCTTAAACACATCATTTGATTGCTGTTGGTAGTTCTAGAAGAAGGCCAGAAACGCACACAAACTCAAGCAGACTGACGCACGCACACTTGAGCTGCGTGAATGTGGATCCGACGCGGGACCAGAACGCAGGCGAGATGCCGAAATAGGCTTATCGGGCGACATAAACCCGACCCCTGCATGCTGAGGATTAATCCCCGATTTTTCCCTCTATATCTCTTTGTAAATGTACGTCAGCTCCAGCGAGGTTGCAAACAGACAGAAGTCGCTTTCAACGAGCTCACGATGACCAAATAAAAAGAATTAGCTGCCCCAAAAGCGAAGAATTGTTCTCCTTTCTCTCCATCTCACCCAAAGCACAAGGCCCATCCTCGATTCCTTACACATTGTCATTTTATAGCTAGATCTAGTGTGCCTCCTAATATGGGCCCCAAAGCCAAGAGGATGGGTGAGGGTTAGCCTACGGTAGGGATGGGAGGGGGTGGTGGGAACGCGATGCGGGCTGTGTGAAAGTGGATGAACTCTGTATGGATAGGTCTAAATCGAGACCATTTTTTTCTATTTTCTTTTCTTCCCCTGATCAGAAAATCCAAGCTCTCGCCTTTACTTTATGTAGATCTAGGCCTAGATGTGAGATGGTATATTTCCACACGAGAATTGTTCCGGGAAAAAAATATTTTAAAATGCAGAAATGACAGTAAGAACACAGCTCAAACACGTGCACACTGATGCTGTTTGAGATTTCATCAGGGGGAACAACTGTTTTAATTACTGGAATTGGTATATCGTGTAGTATACAGGGTTGGTGATTTTATTATGATTTTTAAAATAAAAATTAAAAAATTCGATTTTTTAAATTTAAATCAGATTTTTTAATTTTAAATTTTTTTTTTTTTCAAAATGTCCACACAGTTTGGGATTTTTGGAGGCTAAAAGTAAGTTCTTTTAGTGCAAAATGCATTGTCTTTATTTTAACTAATGATTAATTTAAGCAACTGCAGATTTAGAAAGCCTTAATCTGCTATATCAGTGAGTTATGCCTGCAAACAAAAAAAT
>NW_004797488.1:110488-127589 GCF_000002075.1 Aplysia californica | reverse complement strand
TATTATTTTACAGTGAAAGGGGGGAAAGCAGACTTTTAAGCATGATTATATTAGTCTACTAAACCTTATATCTGTTTTATGAAACCTAGGAAAGGAATTCTGAATGTTGAAATGTGTAAAAACTGAATAAAAATAAATTTTTAAAAAAGTGATTTAAATCACTGATTTTTATTTTAAAAATCAAGTTGATTTAAATTTAAAAAATCAACTTGATTTAAATCAACCCAACCCTGGTAGTATAATAACTTATCTCCTTTCTTTTCTTTAGCCTTAGTCACGTTCAACGAGAGGTCGGATCCAATGAGGAGAATAAGCTGATCCCGGCAACCTCGTTGAATGCGACACCCACTGTACTAAAAGTAAAAGCCACAAGCAAAGAAATCAGAGAAAAAAATCCAATATATAAAGTTGTAGTTTCAATTTATTATACTCGGTCAGACCTAAAAATTCATCAGTGTCATAGTTATATGAACTAAGTATATCATCTGTATAAAGCACAGACACAGCCAAACATTCAGATGGGAGGACCATAAGACCCACTAACGAGGCAAATTGGTTCCCCCTTCACACAAACAAACCAAACCTTAACACAATGCCATCTGTGTCGGTGGTGGTGGGGGGGGGGAAAAAAAAAGAAACTGTGCACATTGTAAACCCAAACACTACAGAATTCCCCACATCAATATGGACCCCCCCCAAAAAAAAATTAAATGTTGAAAACGCAAATAATAAACCAAACTTCACACTTAACACACTGAACCTAGACCAAAGTGTCATGGAGCAAACACTTGAGCCAGCCTCACAATCCACTTTGGTAGTGGAGTATTAACAGGGAGTCAATCAAATCTCTATCTGAAATATTCACTTTTCATCAATTCCCATGTTAATGTCGCATGATAAACAAAAACTAAAACTAAATGATGACTCGTTACTTATAAAATGTATACGTCTGAACTGTACATCAGTATTTTTCTCCTTTACCATTACAATTGGCTGGCTGTCTAGAGTATGGAACACTACTATTTCAACTGACTGTCAACTTTAGATGCAAACAATGCCCACATAATCTCTGAACCTATGTGGGAAGATCATCAATTAACTCCCAGTTTGCGCTTGAGCGATTCTGGCATCTCAGGGGGTGGGGGCCTGGGCAGACGGAAAGCCACCTTGACTGAATCATAGATGAACCACTGCAGGGCAGTCAGGGTACCGATCATGATAATCCTGGGAACCAGTCCCTTCCACATTCCTGTCACGAGGAGAAAAACAAACAAATATCACTGGGCAACAAAATTTTAACTTTTATCTGTAGCATTGCTGCATTGAGTGTAAAAATTGATTTATAGCAATTATGAGGTTGCTGAATCCAAAACTGATATCACATTCTGCGCTGTCAGGATCAAGTTTTTTCTCCGTGGCATAGCCACTATTTTTGCAGTATGCAGTGAGAACAAATACCAACCCTTTTCAGAGCAAGAAAACGTAAATTATGTGAGACGTATCAAAGCTTTTGTTACTCACATAAATTAAGTAAATCCTCAATTTGGCAATGGCAACAGGTACAACATTAAGAAGTAGTCATGTACTCAAGTTGGTGACAAAATGTTGGTGACAAACTTTCTTTTACTGGATTTCCCGGAGGGTGTTTTGTCGACTTGAACTGAACAGAACGAGATCTTTTGACCTCTTCTCTGATTGTTTGCCAAGTTTGAAGACGTCTTCATATAAATATCTAAACCCAAGCTCAAAGAGGGTAAAAATACTCTTTACTGCATCTGTCCCATATCAGTTTATTCAAAATTTCATTTACATTTTCAGGCTTTCCATGAAAACACCTTTTCAACAACTCCACATCAGCCAAATCTTTAAACACAAATAAATTTCACCATAGCATCAGGCAAGCCAATTTATACTTGTAAGCAGTCTGGTCTCTTTGAAAGCCGGACCAACTTTCTGGCCCTTGGTATAAAAATTTGTTGTTGTTCCGAAAACAACGTACAGAAGAATTATAACCTGGTTATTAACGTGTCGTACATGTAACGTCATAAAGGCAACCAGAAGCGGCAAATTTTGCCAACTTCCGTGACGTGTATGGTACGACAGAACTAAAAATTACACATTTTCATGACGTACAAGGCAACGAAGGGGTTAAACAAAATTACCACCCCTTACAATAGTGTGGAAAGACAAGTGGCATAACATGTAAAGAGCTCAAACGTTTTTACTTTAATGTTAGACAAGAAAAAGTTGTTATATATTCAACGGTTTACCTTTTCTGATGCTGAACTTTGCCGAAATGACAAACTCTATAATGTTTCATGATGTACACACTGTTGTGTAATAATGCAGATGCTGAAAACAGCATGAACACAATCCTAAAAGCACTCATTACAAATGCAAAAGAATAGTCCACCCATACTTAATAAATACTTGTACAAAAAAAAAAGGGGAAAGATGACAAAGGGACACAACAGAAACGTACCCATCAGACCAAGAGACTTGGCAATGTCAATGAAGTTGCTTCCCTTTTTCTGGTTCAGCTTGGACACAATGGTGTCAGCAGGGTGAGATACAATAGCACAGAAGACACCAGCTGCGGAGAGAGAAAAGGACAAATGAGTAGCCTGCACATCTTAAAATGACACCAGACACATGAACCTGAACCTTTTTCACCAATGCACATCACTGACTGCCAACCAACTTCTAATCTCTGTATTATTATTTTTTTTTGCAACCCACTTTCATTCCAACACAGTATACAGACCTGCCAGTCTTTGCCCCCCCCCTCTCATTCATGTATAGCTGGTTGGTCGGGAGTTTTTTTTTTACCTGCAATTTGATGGCGAACCTTTTGTGCCAAATTCCTCCTTTCTTTGTGGTTGGCAAATGCTCTGGTGTGGTTTGCTCCTTCGTTCCTATCAAACATCTGTCGTCTTTATCTCTCCTCCTCCTTTTTTGTATAAGTTACTCTCTTGTAACACAATCTATTCTTCGGCACTTATATGACTTTGTATTGCCATGAAACTTTATTAAAACTAAAACCTTTTTTTCATTCACCTTTTCTTTCGGTCTATCTTCGGATTGTTGCTGTGGCTGGAAATTCTGCGCTTTGATCAAGTAATTTGACTCACAAAATCACTGCCAGAAAGAAACTTGTTTCCGCAAATTTGTCTACATCTAGAGAAATTGTCATTGCAATGACTCTAGGGAGCGTGAAAAGGGCAGTTACATTTGTGCTAAAACTCACTAAAATCAAGAATGATTTGAAGTGGTGTTCTCAGGTTGTGACATTCGGCATTCAAACGTGAAAAAGGAGGAAAATTAGGGTATGTGCTTGGTAACTTGATACTCTATCGTCAAGGTTTATGTCTATTCATTATTCCCAGGTTTGCCTTCTGTCAATGGTGCAATGACAAATTAATTGAATTATAAAATAAAGTGACTTAGCAATGGCAAGGAGAACCTGTTTTTAACACATTACACCCTTACTCGCTCGCCCGCGACCGCCCGCAAATTCTCCTACGCGCTTCACCCTGACTCGACCAGAACCACCGCGCCGACCTAGCGTCTTTCGAAACAAAGCCTCGTCTTGGCGAGACTCTGGGGTCGAGATTTTGGTTTGCATAGTTATTGCAAAAAGTTTCTTCTTTAGTTTGGTACCGAAACGAAAACAAGCATATGACATATCAGATGACTCTGACTTAGATGAAAATGTTGTAGCAAGAGTTTAGGGCAATTCAGATTGATCAGACGTAGAAATCTAGCATTTAGATCTAGGGCCCGATCGCGAGACAGAGTGAGAGTGACGGGTCGGACACCCCGACTGAACTAAAGTTAGAACATTTCCAACAGTTTGCGCATAGGCCTACATAAAGTTATATTTTTCTGAAACTACATTCATTTTTCTTTTGAACTTTTATTTTTTCAGTATTTTAAAAATTTGTTTTGTATTTTTTTAATGAGTTTTTTAAACGCTTGTATTTACGGGAGGTGGGTTCCTTCCCCTTGCTTAGGATCTAACAACAATGGACCTCCCGTCAAGACTCTTAGGGTGTAATGTGTTAAACATTGCCAGCAATGGAAAAATTTGTAGATGGAGAAATCAACCAGCTATAAATACATAGCGGGATAATGGCCGATTGCAGGAAATGCGCAATCTGGCTGGTTTCTATAAACATTAACTTTTTGGCGAGAGTTACTGTAAATATCCGCAACTTATCAGAGCTTCCAGTAGCTGATGTCATTCTTCGAGGATTTTCGGGTCCAGGGCAGTGTCAAAGGGGGGCAGCTTTTTTTTTTTGTTTCAGGGCACCCTAAATATGCCATTTTTTGCTTAGCAATGCCAATCGGGCGGCAAAATTTGGTCCCCGTTTGTGGGTGAATTTTTGGACCGGGTCAGAACGATAGTGACAAACTTTCTCGAGCTTGTTCTGCACTATTTCTGGACCAATGTGAATGAAACTTGGCAACCAATTAGGCAAACTAATGATATGTGGAAGTCGAAGTTCGTACTCATAAATTTACAATACTTTTGATGTCGGAAACACTTTCGTATCGGGTACACCGAAAACTATAAGGAGTCCGATATTCGGCGTCGAGATGGTAAGAGATCCATCTTTCCCTATAGGGTGTTCAAATTTGAACCTTATGTGTCAAGTGTGTGGGCAGAATTTATAAATGCACGACTACCCCCTGTCCAAAGCGGCTTCGCACGGAGACCGCCCATTTTCCCCTTATTCCCTATGCAAATATCTGTGACCTACAAATCCCTGCATGACTATTCCGAGCCCGTTCATTGGTCACTTGAAATAGGGCAATGGTGGCCGTGCGAATCCAGTTGTTTTTCTCTCTGTTCCCCTTTAAAATCGCAATTGGGGGGTATTCCGAGGCCATCTTATCTCGCCTCGGGGTGTTCGCGTCTCAACGGGAAAAGAGGGTTTTAATTAAACGGCATGCCAGATTAAATTGAATTATATTTTATGGTTGGCACTGTCTAAAGTCATTAAAGAAAGCTTTGTCATTATTTAATCACGCTGCCAACATATTATTAAAGATCCCATGTTGTGATACAATGCTATAAATAAAATGGACTCATCCCGACACCCCTTTATTGCAAAATCGTAATATGTACACCAAAATTTTAATTATAACAAAATAACTACGACATGGTTAGTAAATCTGATTAAGAAAATTAAATGATTTCTCCACCCAAAAACACATCAGGTAGCCAAGTTTCTTTCTAACACTCCGATTAATTACTGAGATATCGCCGATTATCTTACAGAATCTGCTACTGCGTGGCTCACTGTTTAGGAGTATTTTCCTATACGTGGGTCATCCATAGTTTGCCGACCTTTGCAACCCAATAACTTTTTTATTTATGAACCGTTTCTTAAAATTCAAGAAGCATCATTCTATCTTAGGTACCAAATAAAAAAGGGCTAAAGCGAAAAATTAAATTTTCATTGGCATTGTTATTTTGCTAATCAAGCCTAAATTTAACAGTGCTTCCACCAGCTGAAGCTGAAAAGTAAGGAAAATTCTGCCGCGGGTCTAGGCCCCCAGCAGGGTCCAGGGGGCGAAGCCCCCAAAGAAATTGAAATTCAGTGCTTTTAGAGGTTTGAAAATGGCATTTGGGAACCTGTTTGAAAAAAGTACCCACAAACCATAACATTTATTTTTTCACAATCATTTTGTCTTGTTTGATTTCTTCACCAAGATCTGCATAACATATTTCCATTGATGGCAATGTTTAAAAGCAGGTTCCCCTTCCATTGCTACTATAATTCAATTAATTTGTCATCGCACCATTGATAGAAGGCAAACCGGGGAATAATGAATAAGATATCGTCGGCCTGGTGATAAAACCGACTAACCCACAAAATGTCCAAAAAAATTTTATTGGCCCTATCCATAGCAAATTGTCCATTTCATATGCTCACTTAAAGTCAGATCTAAATTTAGTCTAGAAATGTCTTTAAAACATTAGAAATAAAACCGTATAACCCAGCACCCATCGGATTTTAGCCTGATGTTTCCAACTATCCAACCTGCGAGGGAGGGAATGAGGGTTGACTGTTTTTGTCGCGCTGACAATGAGGGGCCACGTGCTTAGTTACCGACTAACCCCAGCTTCGACTCGTCTCCGGACTTTGTTTGATAGTCCAGAATTCGCTCACGTAACCGTGTGAGCTCTTCAAAAGGGAAATTTGTGGAATATTTCTTGTTGGTTTAATTTGGGAGTTATATAGATCTGTTGGTTCCGTCTTTTTTCTTCGTTTTAATGCTGCTGATAATGTTATTAATGACTAAAACTCCCCACTGTTCCCACAGAACTGTTTATCTCGTGACAAGACAATGCCGATATTTCAAACGCATCTTTAAGGATTTCGTTTTATATGAAACTATTTTTTTCTGTCCACGTGTTCTTCTTTGTCTTTGCACTTAAAAGTTACCAAATTATGAAGGCATTTCCCCTTTTTCGGACTACTGTCTCTTCTCCTTACCATTTTTCCATCGCAATTGAATGGATGAAGTCGGTAGCTTTTCATTCTTTACTAACTCACTCAGAAAAAAAAATGTGGGACCTGTCCAGCATACCGTCTGCCACCAACGATGGTTGTTTTTTAAAGTGCTTTTCCTTTTTTTTTTTTTTTTTTTTTTTCATTTGCAGAGTTTATTGCAGTCATTACCTTCTGAAACATCTTTCGACTTTCTTTGAAAGTTCATTTCGTTTGTGTTTTGTGTAGATTATTTTCTCAGTGTCATAACATAATGCTTTATCTTTATATCAAACCTTAACTTACATAACGCTATATCATTTCATCATATGATGCCACTCTTGCTGCGTCACCTGACCCTCAGCGCAGTGGAAAGTGATCAACGTGACCAGGCTAATGTCACATCAGCTGATAATACAACAGTTAAGTCACCTTTGATCTCTGCGAAAAGGACACGGCATGAAAACGATTGAAAGGGTAACAAAAGGAAAAGGTTGAAAGAACTGGGGATGCCTCTACACGTCATGTCAAGGCACGAAGCGAGCAGGGTGTGAACTCAACGTCCTTTGCAGTTGTAAACTG
Organism: Aplysia californica; assembly: GCF_000002075.1. Lineage (NCBI taxonomy): Eukaryota > Metazoa > Mollusca > Gastropoda > Aplysiida > Aplysiidae > Aplysia > Aplysia californica. Next base: position 120,507 of record NW_004797488.1, on the reverse strand, counting down.
GTTGGTACAAAATGCCATGACATCATTCATCACTCTCTTGGAAAGAAGAGAGAGCCTACGTATATGCCACGAAAAACATGATAGACAAAAAGAGATCTTACACAGCAAGTGAAAATCCAAGGAGAAATTACACTTACAAGAGTCAATGGTCAAAGAACACCTGTTTGTAAAACAATCTTCATGAACACCACAGGCCTGACCCACTGGTTTATTTAAAGTGTCTTCCCCGAAAAAAAAAACAAGAGGTGTGTCCCCCCCCCCCCCCCCCGAACACATCACGCCCACCATGAGAGAGCCAAGGATGACAAGTTGTTCCATAAAGAGGAATTTTTTTACAAACTTTCGAAGATATCCTCCTGTCTACAGATGACAATCCAGAAAACGTCAGATCTGCATCAAGTATACATGGAGAACTTTGCAGAGGGGGTGAAAGCCACATTGAGCTATCAAGTGTTCTGCCAAAAGTTAAAGAAAAACAATTTGGGTTTACTTTCTACCAAGAAAGACCAGTGCGACATTTGTACCAGCTTCAAATCTGGAAACCTCACAGAAACAGAATACACAGCTCATCAAATATGAATTTGAGTAAAGCTGCAGCTAGACCAGAGAAGGAGAAGGACAGGGAGGCTGCACTGAACCCAGAGAACAATGTGTGTGTCCTTTGTATGGAGATTCAGTGCGTCCTTCATCACTAAAGACACCCACCTTATATTATAAAACAAAACTGGCTGTACACAATTTTACGATTTAGGATCTTGCTACCAGAGACGCCAGATGATATGTCTGGTATGAAAGTGAAGTTGGTCTGAGCTTCAACAGTTTTCATCATGTCTGACTCACTAACTGATATTGCAAGTGACTGACTTCAACCACTTCATCATCTGCAGTGATTGGTGCAACTACTAAAACAGAAAGCCACCCTGGTGAGTGCCATGGCCTCGCTGGCCAAAGAGCTTGACATCAGAGTTGAGCAGAAATTCTCCCTAAGGGCCATACCCAAATGGAAGTGGATTCAGTCCATGGCACTATTGAGCGATCGCTAAAAAACGCACCGATGTACATCCCAATGGACTACGTGAACATCATGCTCAAAGCCAGACGCATTCCCAGGCCCTATGAAGTTATGTACCTGGCCCACAGCTTTTTCAAAGATTTCGCAAAGGTCGGAGAGCACTAAACAATCCGTCCAGGGAGAAAAGCAGGCGACCCTACTGTCAGTGACTTGCAGGCATCAAAGTACACTCCAGTCTTTAAAATTCAGTACAAGCTGAACTTTGATGATGGATAGCAGGCGCTGCAAGGACCAAGAAATCTGAACACCCTGTGTACGACGGTTACTGCTGGACCTCTCTGCAAAGACAGATTGAAGATAACTGTCAACCAGTATAAACATCTACTGGAGTTGAAGGCCGTCGTACCACGATGCTACCACAATTACCATGAAAATTTGCCTCAATAAGAAGTTTTGAAAGCAATCAAGTCAAATTCGATTATTGTAGAGTCTTTCAAAACAATGATAACTTTTGTCGTATTGCCTTGTTGTAGCCATAGGACACAGAGCGAGACAGACATGCTCTTGTATCGTCGAGAAAACTCAATAAAGTAGTAGTTGTCAAGCCACGCACCTTGAAGAAAGTTGGCGCATTCTTTGTTACTCACAGTGTCTTTTTGTATAATAATATGTAACCAACTTCACCCAAACCATTGCAAAGGTAGCAGAGCTTTTGTGTGGCTTTCTACTTTCATTTTTCTTAGTATTACCTTTTTCCAGGCCTTTGAATGGCGACCTAGTGCCAATAGTACCGTCTCAGACACTGTCATAAATTCTAAAGGCCTGCTGCTGCTGCTACTACTGTTGTTTTTGTTGTTGTAGTTGTTGTTTTTGTAGTTGTTGCTGTAGCTGCTCTCCCTTACCCTTCAAACCTCCTGTTCTTCTACTTCAAATGTAATTAATACACCCATTGCTGTGTTCTGCTTCTTCTACTTCTATTAAATGTTCAACTTTGGGACTGCTGTTTTTGCCCGAATTGAATCCGTAGCTATGAAATGGCAGCAGCTGATAGTATGTTTGTAGCAATAATAGAGTCTTCCTCCTCTTCCTTTTTCTTCTTCTTACTCCTCCTCTTTTTTTCTCCTTATCCTCCTCCTTCTCACCCTCTTCCTCCTCCCCCTCCTCCTCCTCCTCGATCAAATACGTTACCGTCAAGTGTGGTTTGGCTGAATTCAACCAAACTCAAGCCCAGCAGTAGCTTCCTGATAAAATCAGTCAACCCACAAAATTGAGAGTTGGTTGGTTTTATCCAGGAAAATTTGAGCGACATAACCATCTAATCCACGCAGTTTCATTAAAAGCAATTTTTAAAGGAAAAAAAGGTCTACAGTTTTTCGGTAAAGTGTTTTTATAGGTGTTTAAAGCATTGATTTATCGTTAGACGCCTTTGTTTTGAAATTAAACAGTTTATTCCTTCTCCTGCAAAATTTACCTCGCTGGGGTTAGTCGGTTTTATCATAAGGCCGACAATATGTACCTTCACAATACAGTTACCCCGCGTATACCCTAATTTTCCTTAAATTTCACGCCTGAATGTCGCTTGTCACAACCTCGGAAAACCACTTCGAATTATTCTTGACTTAAGTAGTTTTAGGTTAGTTTTAGCATAAATTTCTTTCATCGCGGCCCCTATAGCGTTCCCGTGCCGTAGAATCTCCGTATTGATCATTTCTCTAGATCTAGACAAATTTGTACAAAAGTTTCTTTCTAACAGTAATTTTCTGTCTAAGTTCACAAGTCAATTTACTTGATCAACGCGCAGATTTTCCAGCCGCGGCAACAATCCGAAGATAGACAGAAGGAATGAGTGAATGATAGAAAGGAGGAAATTGGCACAAAACATTCGCCAGATTTCGATCAATCCACAGGTAAAAATGTACTGCCGACAAGCCCGCAATGAATGCAAGGGGCTAGCGGAATAATGGCCGATTGCAGGAAATGCTCAATCTGGCAGGTTTCTATAACATTAACTTGTGGCCGAGAGAATTACCGTAAAAATCCGTAACTTATACTAGTACTAGACGGTACAAAGGCGAGTACAGATCTTTTGCTACGGAATTTCGGTAATCCTACGCTGTCGCAGCGGACGGAGTTGATAATGATGCAGGAACAAGTACGGAACTGGCAGAAAGTACGGATTTCCGTAAAAATACGGAAGAGTGGAAGCACTGTTTTAACAATAAAGTAAGTGGAAAAAAAAACGTAACTTGCATACATCGTTTTCTGCTTATGTTGATCCATATAAATCCCAGGCCACGCTTTCTCCCTTGTACCAGTACTGTACATCCATAATAGTATAACAGCTAGGTCTATAAAACTTGACAGTTATAGTTCAACTTTTTTTCTGCTTATGTTGTGTGGTACCCGTATAGTCCAAGGCCATGTTGTTCTCCCTTGTGCTGTTGTTCCCCCAAGAGTATAAAAGCTAGATCTAAATAACTTGACAGTTAATGTTCAACTTAAATCCACAACATAATTTTTTCAAATAACAAGTCTGATAAAAAAATCAAACTCTCTTGAGACATTCCTTTTCTTGGCAGGCCCAAGATCTATTGAACCACATTTCTTCCTCTTGTTTACAGTGCTGGTGCTCTGCTTGCTTGTGCTTTAGAAGTGACAGACACTGTCTACACCTTCAGATTATAAAAGAGCACTTCCAGTATGAGTTGGCTATTGTTGACTTAGTAATTCCGGAATTCGCATTTTTAAAAATAATATAATTTTTAATTATTTTTTTAAAACACAAATTTTTGCGGAAATTTTTCTATTTGCCGAAAACTGGAAGCACTGACTTTTACAAGACAACATGAAAGCGATCACGGATCCTTTGCAACGGAATTTCGGTAGCCCTAGGCTATCGTATTTTTTACAGATGAAATTGGTTATGATAGGGGAGCACGGACCTATCAGTACAGATTTGCGTAAAAATACTGAAGATTGTAAGCACTGCTCCACTACACATATTCACCCAAAGCAGACAAAGAAAATATACTAATCCTCACTAATAACACAAAATGATCAATACAGAAAACTGGACACACATTTGACTAATCACAACATGTAAACATGTATATCATCAGAAATAACAAACACTTGGGTGAATCGGCCTAAATCCCCCCTTACTCACATAGCACAATCTACTTTATTTTTAAAATGCTGAGCATTATCACTGAGAACACACATACCAATGTAACCGGCGGCAAATGTGACAACAAGCTGCTCTCCCTTGGTGCACTCTGAACGTGGCTTTGGTACCACATTCTTGTACAAAAGCTCGACTGTGCGTTCAAAGCAAGCAAACTTCATCATTGTGTATGGGATCTGACGGGCCCACAGTGGAACAAGGCCTTTGTAGAACCTGTAACAAGAAGCACAAATCACATTAATAACAAACACAAGAATCTTTTTTTTTTAATCCTCCAAGTACCCAATACAATGTGCTGTGGTGTCAAGGCTATTTAAAAGAATTTATTTAGAATAAGGATAAGAAAATAAAGAACAGCAATAGAAGACAGCAAATGAGGTACTGATAACTATACATTTTCTGAAAGCTTTTGAGTCGAATATTCTTACATTACTGCGGGGAAAAAAAATAAATGTTCAGTGACCGTGATCTTCTGTCATTGACAATGAATATCAGATCATTTTGTTTACAAATGTGTCACTATATCCCTCAGTGTATTTTTTATGAATATGCAGTGAGTCCATGAATCCCGAATATGAAAATCATGAATTCTCGGGTACCTTGAACATAATGCTTGGTCCCGTTTCAGTGCTTATGTTATCTTTGTATTGACTTCACGGAGTTCCTGAACACTCGGAACATGCAACACTTGAGTCTCGAACAAATCCACTTCGCATTCTCAACTAAAGACCTGGCTATACAGCCTTTCTGGCCGCGGGTAGGTGTTTCTTTGTTTCTGTTACAGCCAAAACATGGGCCTCGTCTCACTAAGAGAAGCTGGAAGAAGGGGGGACGAGGAGTGATGCAGACCGAACCGCATGACTGGCTCGCCACGTGTGCAATCATGGTGTGGGTCGCGCGTGGTGCAGATGACAAGAGGCATAACTTTCTGTAAGCCAATGAAATGAGAAGAAAGGAATGGCGTAGGAGTCAGCTGAGCACACGTGAGATCTTCTGCTGTCCACATTCATTCATCTTCTTGCTTTCACACCGTCAACACATTCATCGAGGGAGCTAACCATGTTAATTGTTTTAACGTTCTTTTTTACCTCCCTTGATTTTCTCTATTTCTTTGTATTTGGGGCTTTCGATTTTATTGATTGGGTAGATGTTTTACGTACTATCGACACAATTTGGTCATTTAAGCGCCATCAGGTTTCACCGCTACAAAATCAGACGTGTTTTTAGTAAGAGTCTTTCGGAGCTCGCAACCGCAAACGATCACACTATTTCCATTATGCTAAAAAGACGAACAAACATTTATTTTAAAAAAAATTTTTGGTAAATATGGAAAAGGCTTATTTACATTTGTATATATACAATATAAATTTCAGTGTATGTATATATACACCGTATGTATATATACACCGATAACAATGACTATATATATTCATATTCTATTAAATAGTCCAATTTCTTTTATATAACTTAAAATTTTTCTAGGCTCTATGATGTCAAAAAGGGTCTTAATATCTTTACATTTAAAATATTTCTCACGAACATAATTAAATTCGACACATTCCGTTAGGATGTGCCGAACTGTGAAATTTGTGTTGCACGCCACGCAAAAAGGAGCTTCCTCTCCTTCGAGCAAATGTTTGTGCGTGACGTGCGTGTGTCCTATTTTTAGTCGGGTAAAAATTACTTTTTCTCTTCGTGGTAGAGAGAGTGGTTTCCTGGGCGTAAGTTTCGGTTGAATGTAATGGAGTATGTTGTGTACTTGTTGATTCCAAATTTGGGACCAGGAGGATGTGATGTGTTCTTTTACTTTCGGTTTCATGTCAGAGAAAGGGATTTTACTATTTTTGTTTTCAGGTAGTTTTAGAGATTCTTTGGCAAATTGGTCAACGGCTTCGTTGCCATCAATGCCTACATGGCTTGGAAGCCAAGCTATTGTAATAGTTTTTCCAGACTGATGTAGAAAATGCAGTTTAATGATAAGTTTTAAAATTCTGTTGTCGGAGGTGTCAGAGTGCTCTAAAGATTTCAGACAAGAGAGAGAGTCTGAAAGGATTAGGAAGGTAGACTTGGTTGATTGATCTATAATATTTAGGGCCATTTCAAGAGCTGTAGCCTCAGCAGTGAAGACTGAAGCTTCTGGGTGGAGTTTCCTTAAGCTTAAGCTGTGTGGCGATGCAAGGGCAGCAGCTCCTACTTAGGAGTCATTTTTGGATCCGTCTGTAAAAAGTTTCTTTGCTTCAGGGTATCTATTTATTAACTGTTTGTATGAGTTTGAGTATGTAGTTTTTTCTGTAGACTTTTCGTTGTGTTTTCAAGACTAGTATCTATGTTTGGTATTGTTAAATGCCATGGAGGTATGCTGGACATGGCAAAGGGCTCGATTATGTCTTCAGAAAAATCAATGTCTTTGAGATCGTTCTGGATTCTTATTCCGAAAGGGCTTACTTTATTTCCTAAGGAGGATAGAGTTTTTAGATCTTCGGGAAGGCCAAAGACACATTTGTGGGCTGGGTTTTGGGGTACTGAGCTAAGTTTCAAAGCATACTGCAAAGAGAGTTTTTTCCTTTTAAGTTCTAAAGCTGGTTCATGCGCTTCTGCCTGTAAACTTTCTACAGGTGAAGTACGGAAAGCACCTAGGATTGTTTTGAAGGGTTTTTGTGATGGAATTGATTTTGATTTAAAAAAGAATGGGCGATAAGATGCTTCCCTGGGGGACGCCTTCTTCTTGGGTGTGTAAATTTGATAGGGTTGAACCTACTTGTACTTGAAATGATCGATCTTTCAAAAAGTTTCTTATAAATTCGGGAAGATTTCTGCGTAAGCCCAAGTCATGCAGGTCTTTTAAAATACCATGTTTCCATGTAGTGTCGAAGGCTTTTTCTAAGTCGAAAAAAATAGCCACACGGTGCTCTTTTCGAATGAAAGCTTCCCGAATGAAAGTTTCAAGTCGGACGAGATGGTCAATAGTAGAGCGATTTTTGCGAAAACCGCATTGAAAATTGGATAAGGAGTTTGAGGTTTCGAGAAACCACATTAGACGTTTGTTAATAAGTTTTTCCATAAGTTTACAGAAACAGTTTGTAAGGGCTATGGGACGGTAGTTTGAAGGGTTAGAGTGATCTTTTCCTGGTTTTGGGATTGGTATAACAGTGGCAAGACGCCAACTGTTCGGAAATTGTTGAGAATGCCAGAGTTCATTGTAAATATCAAGGAGTAATAGGAGTGTTTCGTCTGGAAGACGTTTGATGATTTCGTTCTGTATTTGATCAGGGCCTGGAGCTGTGTTTGATAGTTCTGCAATATTACATTTTAATTCATTAAGAGAAAAGCTGCAATTATAGTTTTCTTCATTTGAAGAGGTAAAATCAACAGTTGTTTTTTCAGAAGACATTTTTACTTTTTTGAATTCAGGGTTGTAATTGTGGGTAGAGGAATTTCCGGAGAGAGTTGATGCTATACAGTCAGCAACTGTTTTTTCGGTTTCTACGAAGGAGTTATTCGGTTTTAGGATGTGTTTGTGTCTTTTTTAGTACCTTTTAATTTCTTTATCATCTTCCAGACTTTGTGCATTGGTGTGTTGTTGTTGATTTTTGAGACATAATTTCGAAAAGATGTTTTCTTGGCTGTTCTGATTTTTCTGCGTGCTTGGGCTCGCGCAATTTTGAAATTAATGAGGTCTTCGTTAGTTTTAGAGTTGACGAACTTCCTGAGAGCTGATTTTTTGGCCGCAACAGCTTTTTGGCAGTCTTCAGTGAACCAACATTTATTTTTTCGGGGTTTGGTGGACAATTTTGGTATGTGTTTTTGAACGATTTCGAGAAGGGTTTCATGAAATCGTTCAAAAGTTTGTGTTTGTGTTTGAGATGGATTGAGTTTCTCCAGACATTCCATGTGAAACCCATCCCAGTCCGCTCTTTTAAGATTGAAACGGTCCGGGATAGGAGTTCGGTGTGGAATGTCTGAAATTAGGGTGATGGGAAAGTGGTCCGATCCGTGTGGGTCGTCCAGGACCGACCACTGAAAGTCTGGAATTAGGTCAGGATCACATAGGGTTAAATCTATGGATGAAAAGTTTAGGTTATTTGAATTTTGAAATGTTGGGGAATTGTCGTTAAAAACACTAGTATTGGTTTTTATTAAGAAACCTTCTATGATTTTACCTTCAGTATCAGTTGGTTCATTTCCCCCAAGAGGGCTATGGGCATTAAAATCTCCCAACATGAATTGTTGTGGGAGCTGGTCTCTGAGGTTTATTAGTTCTCTTAAATTGTTTGTTCAGTATAGGGTTTTACGGCGCTCGCAACTGCATAAGGTCATATGAGCGCGCGGGACACACCTAATACTTTTTCGTTGGTAGGAAATTTTGAATTTTGCCCGGGTGGCGGCCGAAGCCTACTCTTATCGATTTTAGACCACCAAGGGATCTTTAACGTGCGCAACTTGCACACGGGCCCTCCGAGATTTTTCGCCCTTGTCCGAGAAGGCTAGGTGTAGATCTTTCCTACCAGAAGATCAGGGGTGTGGCAGAAAGACAGCAGTTAGGAGTAGCCAAGGAGTAGCAGTAGAAAGGCTGCAGAAAGAGTCAGGAGCCCAGAGGAGGTGGCAAAGGAGGTGAGGGGGTGGGGGCAGAAAGTGGAAATGAAAGCAGACAACAGAACATTGCTAGAGATCAGGAAAGGATGTGAAAGGAGACAATTTTAGAGAAGAAAATGTTTTGGTCGCTACCCGGAATCGAACCCGGGACCTTTGAATGAGAGGCCAACACCTTACCTCTAGGCCACGAGAGCCCCCGTTCTCTTAAAGATAGAGGATAATTTGGAGGGATGTATATTGAACAGATAGTTATAGGACGGCGTAGGGTGACCCTGACCGTAACTGCTTGAGGTGTTGTGTTTAGTTGTATTTGTCAGTGTAGTGTTTGGTTATTTATTAAAATGGAGTTGCCCCCAGAGGCGATTTGGTTGTCGGTGTATATTTGGTTGTAAGTTTGATAGTTTTTTAATGTGAATGTGGGTGTTGGCAATTTAGTTTCTTGTAGACAGATTACATTTGGGGTGTGTGAGGTCAAAAGATAAGAGAGTTCTGTCTGGTTTGCACGCAAACCGCAAATGTTCCACTGAAGAACTGCCATTTTAATTTATTTTGAAGGCACGGGTTCGATACATTTTTTTTTTTGGTCGTTGGTGACCTTTGTCTTTGTTTTGTTTTGCTGCGGTCACGGTGGACCGCAGCCTTTTTTGAGGGAGAGTGTGGAGGGGGAGGAGGACCGGAGTCCTGGATGCGGGTAGAGGAGGGGGAGCGGGTGCGGGGAGTGGGTGGAGGGGCTTTATTGGATGAAGGATGATGGGATGGAGGTGATGATGGAGGTGAAGATGAAGATGTAGTTGGCGGTGGGGATGAAGATGAGCGTGGTGAGGATGAGGATGTGGATGAGGATGATGTATGTGAGGATGAAGATGGTGGTGAGGATGAGGATGGTTGTGATGATGAAGGTAGAGATGGTGAGGGTTTTGGGGGTGAAGATGTTGAGAGAGGTTTTGGAGGGGATGTGTGAAGGGAGAGCTCCATGTCCTCCTCCTGGTTATCGTGGCGCTTTTGGGTTTTTTTATTTTTATTGGTTGTACGTGGCGTTTTCACGGTTTGGAATTTTTCTTTTTCGTTGTCAGCGGTTCTGGGGCCTGCCTTGGCAGCGTCTGCGTAAGTTGTTTTCTGTGTTGATTCCAATCCCATCGGGAAGACGGCTGCCTTAGCCTGGGCAAAGGTGCCTCCGAACTTCGCTCGGTGGGTTAGGATGGCCTTTTCTTGAGAGTACTTGGGACATTC
>NW_004797488.1:105592-109061 GCF_000002075.1 Aplysia californica | reverse complement strand
ATCCCCCCGACCCACGGGCGGTAGAAGAAGAAGAAGAAGAAGAAGAAGAAGAAGAAGAAGAAGAAGAAGAAGAAGAAGAAGAAGAAGAAGAACAAGAAGAAGAACAAGAAGAACAAGAACAAGAACAAGAACAAGAACAAGAAGAACAAGAACAAGAAAAACAACAACAACAAAAACAACAACAACAGCTGCAACAGCAACAGCAGCAACAGCAGCAACAACAACAACAACAACAACAACAACAACAACAACAACAATCACCTGATGAAAGCTGTGACCAACACAGCTATTATGCTGCAGAAAAGGAGGGTAACCACAATCAGGGCGGTGACCAAGTTGTCTGCCCTTTCTTCCTGTGCCGCAGCCTGGGCTTGGTGGAAGCTTGCCTGGGGTTTGGCACAGACGCCATTATGACGTCCGGTGATATTTATAGTCACTGAGTAGTTGCTATACAGAAACATGGAGAAACAAACAAGTAATATAATTTAGTTTGCTTGAAATTTGGCACAAACACCATTATGAAACCTGGTACATGTTAACAGTCACTGTGAAGTATTTAAGAAGAACAAAGGAGGAAAAAAGACATGTAATATCTTAGATTTTGTAATTTTGCCGTATTTTAATACCATAGACATCGGCGTCTATCGTGTAATTGTTTATCTCTTCGTTGTCAAACGTTGAAAATCTTATTTCTATTCCTAAATTTGGAGTCATTTTATGCTGGATCTGCCAGTCTGCTGTGTTGTTTTATCTAACAAGTCATACCTGGTTGGTTGTGACAGTCAGGTTCAAAACAATAAGCCTCCTAAATCAGCTAAATTGTGACGTTAAAAAATGTAGAACATTTACAGTATTTTTCAGTCAAAGGCACAAGGTAAACATGAAGAATGAGCCTTTTTCATAGGTAGACCTATTGTGAAGGCTTTTTTTAACGCTTCTATCAGTAAGGTTGTGTATCAGAGGGGAACTCCAAATTTGACATCACTCTCCGGCAGGACCAAAATAAGAATTCGGAGAATCTTGAAACATCACCGAACTCTCTATTGGGCATTCATATCAGCAAGATACCAACTGAGGTAACAATAGACGCAATCTTCTAAATAAATACATAAAGATAAATAAATCATCATCATCAAGGGTAGACATGTGCGATCGTGATTCTCGATTCATTCCTTTCCTCGGATGTTCTTAAAAAGGCTACATTACCCTAATCTTGCCTTGTCACCTATGTCTTCAGGTTCTCAAAGTAGATTGCTCTGGGCCTACCCCTGCCTCGTTTGTTAAATAAATATATAAATAAAAACTATAACGGTAATTTCAAAAGTAAAACACACCACTAACAACAACCTCACCTGGTAGAATATTGAATATACTGATAACTATAACAATTTTGAAATACGTGACTTGGAAAGAGATACGGGCAATATTGAAAAGTACCGTGTCGTCGACTAATGAAACAAACTGAAAAGAAAAGAAATTTACTCACCCCTCCCAGTATCCCTGTTTTTCGAATGCAGTAAAATAGAGGAACGTGAGGTTGGACACGGAGTCATTCAACTTATCTCGCAGATAGATGGTGTTGTCACTTGTGTTCAGGCGGTAAGGGGTCTGAAAAACGCATTTGATTTTTTAGTGGGTTTTACAGTTACTTATACTTTCTACAAAATTGGCGAAGAATTTTTTGGGATTAAACTGACGCCGGCTGTAAGCTTTGAAATGCGACAAACAAATGAAGTTTTACAAGCATTGAACGTCGAAACATTTATGGAGAATAGAGAGAGAGGGGGGAGAGAGAGAGAGAGAGAGAGAGAGAGAGAGAGAGAGAGAGAGAGAAAGAAAGAGAGAGAGGAAGAGAGAGAGAGAGAAAGAGAGAGAGAGAGTTATTCTTATCAACAACCTTCTCTTGTCGGGGGAATTAGGGAGAAAAGAAACAATACTTACTTCAACAAATTCGGACGTGTAAAATTATAGTAAATGTTGCAACAGCCTTCGAAGAACTATTTGGAAGACTTAATTACGTATTAAGAAAGACATTTCCAAATTAGCAAATAGAACATCACGATCTGAGATGACTACTATTCTGTTCGACAATGGGTAGACGTCTTGGAAAGGTTCGATTGCTTTTCATTTTTCCCACACTTTTCTCATGGCATTCTTCTCCCTCTTCTCCCTCTTCTGTTTGATCAGTCTTGGCCCGAGTTGGCCCTAAGAGGCAGGGTTGAAGCAAACCTCCCTTCTTTCATTTAAATTGACACCAATGTTGCGTTACTACTCTTTTTTTTTCAAATCGTAAGGTATTCACTTGTTTCTGCTACCTGACTATATTGAATGGAATAGTCTGAGTATTCGAAAACTGTGAGTACTCGGTATTAGTTTTTCTTATTTATTTATCATTATTATTATTTAGCCCATTGCCATACTATATTCCGAACAGAATGACATTTAAAATTGATAAGACATGATTTTCTGTTATGCAGCAGCTACCTCCTCTTGAATAACATAATAGTGTTGATAGCGACGCAACCTCCCCCCCCCCCCATTGACCCTTTTTTCACCTCTCCTTCTTTTGATGGGCAATCTTGTGTTGTGTTTCTTTCTCTTAATAAATGTGCATTTAGAACCTCACAGACACACACACACATGTACACCCCCCCCCCTTTCCACACACACACACAAACCCGCACACATACATACATACACATACACATACACACTCTATTACAGCTGCCTATTGTCAGTTCCCTCATTAGTCCCAAAATTACAAGACCAAACGCCTTTCGGAAGCACTTGAGCAGACCTACCATAAGCACAATAATAGAATATGATATAATGTTAACATCACAAACTCACAAATTTTAACAGAGAAGTGTCTTGAAATTTGGTTATTTCATATCGGTTTCGTGGTAGAATGTGTCCCAAAATTTCTCCTTTCTCGGCCATGCAGTCAACATTGAAATTCATGCTAACGTTCTCTGCAAAAAAAAGTAATACAAGTGCATGTTTAACTGAAAGCTTGGGGCATTTTAATTCAAGGGAGACATAGTGCCTGTGTTTTTGGTTAGGACTATGAGTTTTTAATATCGAAGTTGTTGTGTATGTGTGTGTGGGTGTATGTGTGTGTGTGTGTGTGTGTGTGTGTGTGTGTGTGTGTGTGTGTGTGTGTGCGCGCGCGCGTGTGTTTCAATGATTTAGATAGATACCAGATTATTATTGTGTTAAGAGAATACTAACTACTTTTCCCCCCTGTTTGAACTGATTTTTGCAGGCGCAGGACGCGTTGTGATTGTTAATCTTTTCACAGAATTTTAAAAATTGAGAGCACATTTTTTTCCCATTTTTAAAAGTTTTTGATTAGGGCGGAGGGGGTGCGGTATAAAAAAAATGCAGTTACGTTTGAAAGGATTGGAGAGAGAGAGAGAGAGAGAGAGAGAGAGAGAGAGAGAGAGAGAGAGAGAGAGAGAGAGAGAGA
>NW_004797488.1:101662-105492 GCF_000002075.1 Aplysia californica | reverse complement strand
GGAGGGAGTTCATTCCAGCACATGTATTTTCCAAGGCTTTTAATTATAGTCGAACGCACAAAGCACGGGCTTATTTTAAATGCGCATTTCAAAGCAATGATTAACGTATTGTTATGTAGAATGAATCTAAAACAAGATATTATCGAAATAGACCAAAACAGAGAAGAAAAGTGGTTGTCTGAGACAGAAGGACGTTTTCGACAATTGTCATTATAAGTTTGTTTTTTTTTAAAGCAAGGGGGGAGATAAAAAAAATGTCTCTTTTACAGGTGGTTGTCTTGCACAATTGACTTTTAGAGAGGATTCGACTGTATTTCCCATCAGCCAGAGATTTCAAAATACTATAGCTCAAAAAGAAAATATAAATGGTTGTGTTAAGGAGAATTACTCTTGCACGATGCTGAAAGTTTCATGCCGTGGAAAACCGTGGTTAGGCTGGCATATACTAAAATGGGTATTACAGAAGTACATGTTACAATAAGGTTTGGGTAGATCTAGTCGGTTCTTGTTTGTTTGTTTTTGTTTTTGGGGGGTTATTTTGTTTGCTTGTAATTTCTTTTTGTTTGTTTGCGTGTGTACGCGTGTGTGTATGTGTTTGTGTGTATGTTTGTGTGTGCAACAATTAGGTTTTTCTCTGTTCAACATGAAAGACATAAGTACATTTTGTAGTGAGAGGAACTTGTTTTATCGAGGACCTTTGTATTTCTGCTGACAAGATGTGCCCCTTTGGGGCTAAGTTGACTTGTAAATGAGTCAAGGCAGCCCACCTTCCAAATTATGCCTTAATATGACCTGTGCAAAACGTTTAAAGTTAAAGAATCACTACGATATCTTCAATGTAGACACCTTTCAACCACAGAAAGTTCACATTAACGAAGCAAATGAGAATAATGGAAGTTCACTGCAACAGTATAAACATAAATAAGCATGACGACAAAAATATAAAAAAGAGAAGAGATGATGATATATCTCTTTGTACTGAATAAAAGTTTTAGATCTATGTATCATAGGAAAGAAAAAAGAATTAGAATTACATTTAATAGCTAAAAACAGGTTTGGAAGAGACCATACGTAAAATACTGAGTGAGTTATGATCGCGCCAGGCAGCCTTCTGTGCTCCTGTTAACTTATGGTACTCCTAACTGTTTTAATTCCTGGATATCTTAAAAAGTTATAGATCTGCTTGACGCAATGAAAATTACAAAAGTTAGTTCTGTTTTTTTCTGTTTTGGTGGACGGGTGTTATCAGTGCTACTGTACGCGTTTGATCAGTTTTGGTCCAGGTCTCCATTTACTAAAATATTGTTTGGACAAGTGAACACTTTTCCCAAATGGACACCAAGCCTGTGGTTTATAACACAGACATTGTTGATCAATTTACTGAAGAGGAAAATAGAACAACATCCTCCCTAGACACCCTGTTGTCATTTCGACCACTGAACCATGTTTCCATATTCCCGAATGTTACGAGGAGACTAAAAGAAAACAACTTAAACAGTATCGCAAAAACTAAAAGGTCAAACAGAGGAGGTAATAGAAAAACAGAATTTAAAATATCTGAGAGAAAAACAGGTCAAAAGAAAGGACACCAAACCCAAGCCAACACCGCCTCCAGAGAGACAGCACGTCACCAAGATGCGGCCCGGCCTCCACAGCATGCTAGCAGCGAGGAGCCCTAAGATTTGGCGCATTGGCTGCAGAGATGCCCCGTAACGGAGGTCTGGAGGTGACATCTCTTTGGGGAGGATTCAGGGAGGTTGGACTGCCTCACCCGCTACCTAAGAGAGGCGGTGGCCCTGACAAAGAGCACGCTCTTCGAGGCTCCAAACATTTCGAACGGATAGGCTATCACACACACAACAACAACAACTCAACAACAACAACAACAACAACATCAACAACAACAACAACAACAACATCAACAACGAAAACGACGACAACAACAAAAACACACTCATTGTTTTATATTATATCATTATACTAAATGTGACTCTAAAGGAATATGATCAAAGGAATCAAAATTACCAAAAACATGCACCAGAATTTTCAAAGTTGCGACACCTCTAGGGGAGAGCTCCCCAGACTGTTTGTCAGTTGCAAGGACAGTAGCCTGGAACAGAAACGAGCAAGTTACAGGCCTATTTCAGACGACACTGAGCGGGTGTATAGAACATCCCCAAATATTGTATTTAAAGACATGAATCCATTTACCAATGTTCAACTTTATTATTTTGATAACAGTGTTGAAATTATACTCTCTGTCTCTCTCTCCCTTTCTCTCTGTCTCTGTCTCTCTTTCTCTCTCTCTCTCTCTCTATCTCTCTCTCTCTCTCTCTCTCTCTCTCTCTCTCTCTCTCTCTCTCTCTCTCTCTCTCTCTCTTCATATCTTGACTTCCTTGATATGTTCCAAAAGAGAGACACGGTCAATACGCTTAAGAATCAAGGAAGGCGCGTGTGTATTATACTGGTGTGATAGAAATATTAATATGTGAGGCAGCGTGGTGAAATCAGGCGCTCGTCAAAGTAATGAAAGTCAAGAAACTGGCATTTTTCCGCAGGTTTTTGGGAATTTTTATAGAATTTTTGTTGTCATTTTTTTTCTTTGGGGGGGGGGTGTTTGGGGTTTTTGTGGGGGCTTTTACGCAGCATCTCTCATGACCATTATAGAACACATATTTTCTGTGTACATTTTACTGAAAAACGTTGGATAAAGACATAAAACAAGTAAGTTTTCAGTTTCCACGGATTTTCCATCTAAGGAAAGAACTCGATTTTGGCGGCCATTTTCTTGCTAATTTTACCTTTAAAACCAGGCGAACCCCATCTCCTTCCATCGCCAATATCTTGACTAGTATTCAAAACAAATGGCTATTTCCTCAAATTAAAAGCTAGACAAAAGAAGAGGCTTTAGAATGCTACCAATAACCCCGTATGCCCAAAACTTGACGAGCGCCTGATACCACCACATCGTGACAAATATATATATGCTTATGAAAGGAGTGTTTTTTTACCAAGAATTGTCCCCCAACAACCCCACACAGAACCTTTTCCTTCACTTCAGATATCTCTTCTAATCGCTGTCAATAAAAATGTCATTCTTTTAATGTATCTGATACAAATGTTTTATCTACTGAACGAAACGATATGTCTTACGTATATTGGACCAGGGTTTGGCACTTCGTTGAAGAAGCTAGTTCTGAAGCTGATGACCCCCGTGTTTTTGTCTATTCTAGCTGGAGCTCCGCTCTTTTCTATTCCTCCAGCCAATAGGGAGTACTGCACTTTCGAGTAGGCCGGGCTGTCCGCGTCATAGGCTGCCAAGTGGCCAATCATAATTGTCTCCGCTGTTTCTTTGTCCTGCAGACGGAAAGAAAAGAAACCCTTTAAAAAACTGAAGTTAGTCACTTACACTTAGTTTACGTTAATTATGTCGGGTGTTTTTTGTTTTTTTAGAGAAACACATTATTGGGAAGAAAGAAGATTTTAGCCCTGAAAACTTAGTTCAGGTCATTTTAAAGGCGCACATATTGGTGTCCCTGGTATAATGGTTAAGCTCTTGGCCGTTAAATACAGGATTATTTGCAAAAAGGGAAGTCTATTATACCATAATATATTTCTGTCCTTCTACTAAGTTCTACGGAGAAGTTACATCCCTCTGAGCCTTTCATTAATAACATCATCATCATCATCATCATCATCATCATCATCATCATCATCATCATCATCATTCATCATATAATCATAATCATATCATCATCATGAAGAGTTAAATCTCAAACAGGCATAGGTAATCATTGACCGCCACCCATTTCTGTTTTGCTCGGACGCTG
>NW_004797488.1:90452-94818 GCF_000002075.1 Aplysia californica | reverse complement strand
AGTTGGTAGGAATTTTTGAATTTTGCCCGGGTGGCGGCCGAAGCCTGCTCTTATCGATTTTAGACCACCAAGGGATCTTTAACGTGCGCAACTTGCACACGGGCCCTCAGAGATTTTTCGCCCTTGTCCGAGAAGGCTAGGTGTAGATCTTTCCTACCAGAAGATCAGGGGTGTGGCAGAAAGACAGCAGTTAGGAGGAGCCAAGGAGTAGCAATAGAAAGGCTGCAGAAAAAGTCAGGAGCCTAGAGGAGGGGTCAAAGGAGGTGAGGGGGTGGAGGCAGAAAGTGGAAATCAAAGCAGACAACAGAACATTGCCAGAGAGCAGGAAAGGAGGTGAAAGGAGACAATTTTAGAGAAGAAAATTTTCGGTCGCTACCCGGATTCGAACCCAGGACCTTTGAATGAGAGGCCAACACCTAAACCTCTAGGCCACGAGAGCCCCCCTTGTTGAGAGAGGGCCAAAGAGGCTGTATTTAGTACTACAGTTAGTGGCAGTCATGACCCCCACGTAAACAAACGGGAGCTGCGTGAGCCCACTCTGGGACGCTGAACCTTAAGGGCAAGACATGTGCAGTTCAATAGACGGGTGCGTACTTTCCGAGACTCACGTGAAGGCGTCTCGGCGGTCTTATGAGGAAATCTACAAGTACTGAAATATCGGGACAGGGTGGTTTAATTTTTTACTCCTGTGTTTTATGATCACTTTGAATGTTGCTGGAATGTATTAATAACAAAGTTAGAACACCTAAGCGAACTGTGCCATAAATCACAACGTGACTTTTACAGAAGTGTAAAGTCAGTGAGGCTCAGAGAAGAACCGTACGACCCAACAGCTATAGTTAATTTTTTAAAATAGGAAACCCCATTATCGATAGCTCCAAAATCAAATCTAGATGGAGAGAATGTTTCTCAGAACTTTTGAACACCACATAAAAGCAAACAAACAAAGAATTCCAAACAAGTCACCCAGAGGAAAAAGAACCAACCATCCTGCCATCAGAGGTCAAACGAGTAGTTAAAACCAGCCAAAAAATAGAAGCGCAGGAATAGATGAGCTCACCACGGAGACCATCCTAGCATGTGATGCAACACTAATAACTTAGCTCACAAAAATCTTCCAGAAAGCATGGACATAAAGAAAAGTTCCCCGCGATGGGCAAAAAGCAGCCATAGTACCAATCTGGAAGAAGAAAGGCAGCAAGAAAGACTGCGGAATGTATAGAGCCATGTGGGCAAGGTGTTCGCTAAGATATTGGAATGGCGAACAAGTCTTAAAGTTGAACCATTTCTGAGTGAGGCCCAAATGGGATTTAGAAAAAGAAGAGGATGCACCAACGCAATATTTGCCATACGACAAATATGCAAAAGGATAATAGAACACAACAGAGAACTAAACATAGTACTATTTGTCGACCAGGAAAAAGCGTGCGTCAGAGTGAACAGAAACAAGCTAAGGGAAAGATCTCGAAAACTACACTGTAAGAGGTCAACTTCTAGATAACACACGTGCCATTTACGAGAACAGCATAAGTACAGTAAGAACGTTGGGGGGATTCACAGAATGGTTCGAGATAACATCCAGAGTAAGACAAGGTTGTGTCCTCTCACCACTACTATTTATCATATATATGGATAAAATTACAAAAAAGGCCCACACAGAACCAGACGCTCTAAATGAATTACTCTTCGCAGATGACCGAAGTCTGGCACACAAAGATGAACAAAGTCTCCAACACCACTCCTCCAGATTAAACAAAGAATGTAAAAACTACGACATGAAGATCAAAATCAACAAAACTGAGAAAATGAAAGTAAGCAGAAAGCCAGGACTACTCAGGATATACATCAACAACATCAGTCTTCAACAGGTCCAAGAATGTAAGTACCTCGGAAGTATAGTCACAGAGGTTGGGCGACTGAGCAGAGAAATTGAAACACGAGTACAAAAGGCCAATAATGTTAGTTACCAGCTTACTCCACTACTGAAACATCCAAACATCTCCATGACAACAGAACTCAAACTGAGCAACAGCATATTCATCCTAACACTCACTTATCAATGCAAAACATGGACCACGAAAAAGACATTAGAGCAAAGAATTACAACATGTGAAATGCGATGCCTTAGAAAAGCCTTAAACAAGACCAGGCGAGACAAAATTAGAAACACAGTAATCAGAGAAATGGTGGGCACAAATGAAGTCATGTACCACATCCAACACCAAAGAATCAAATGGTCCGGACATGTCATACGATTACCAACACACCACCCTGCACAACGTGCCTACATTTTAAAAAATTGATGGCAACAAGGCTAGAGGGCGACCAAGAAAGACCTGGATAGATGGATTCAGGTAAATTTAACAACTCACGGCATCCCCCTGACCCAACCTCTCCGGCTGGCGACAGAGAAACGTCTCTTTCTTCCTGCAACACCCTAAAGGGTGCAAGCTGCGGATAAAAGTAAAAAGTAATGTAAAGAAATTATTAACTGCTACCTACCCTTAATAGAGCTCGTGGGGAGCTGGGTGGGGGCTCACCTTTGTTTATGTAAATGGGGGCAAGCCAGCCATGCCGATGAGGGAAAGAAGGGCCCCACGTCTGACACGAGTGACGTCACTGCTGCGAGCTCTAGTATTATATATAACCTCTTTGGAGAGGGCGGAAGTTCAAAGCAACTTACCTATTCTAGGGGTGTCCCCAGTGCCGTCTCTCACAGTAACGTTGCAGCTTATGTCAGGTGAGGTCACATTTACGTCAGGAGGGATGTAGAAGCGGGCCTTGTTTCCTCCAAGATCTGTCGAAATTCAATGACAGGGCACAGCGGAACCTCACAGAAAATTCCATACACAAGTAGTACGAAATAAACTTCTTCTGAAATTCTGTTTAAAAATATGTTTAAATAAATGACAAAAATTATCTTTAAAAAAAAATAAAACATTGGTTTTGCATTTTCGATCATCCGGCGTTTATGGTGGGTGTAGCGGTTACGCACTAGGTCGTCATACACAGACGACCTGAGTTCGATTACCATTTAGAGAGGGATTTGTTTTTCGGAATATCGTGGTCTTTCTGCTGAAATATTGTATCGCCTCTCAAGCCGGTTTGGCTCAGACAGGCAAGGTCTAAGTCCGGTTCCTAAACCATCTAAACGGTGTCGACGTGGACGTAAAAAAAACACTTACTTTAAAAAAATACTCACAATCCACATAAACTGGACAACCGAGGGGAGAGTTTGTAGATGTCGTAAACACGAGTTGATTTTGAAGAACCTGATTCTTGTCATTGTCTGTCACGGTGAACTCACACTTTAGAATGTACCCAGGTTGATACAGGGGGGCGGGGGTGGAGAGAGAAAAGGGGGGAGGGTTATGAGCATTATTTCAACACAATTCAACAAAATAACAAACAAAGACCTACAGATATTGTTTTAATTCTTAATTGTCATGGGTTTAGAAATATAGTAATGCTCGGCATTTGATTTCAAAACGACGCGTTCAGTCTTTCTTTTAACTCTATTCTGGTCTGATGAAGAAGAAAAGGGCCTTGGTTCGAATCTGAAAGATGTGTAGTGCGGGGTTTTTTTAAAGTATCCATAGTCTTACAAAAAGCAGAAAATGCAACGGCAGCTCGTGAAGGGTGAAGGGTCATTACACGCCAACCTCTGAGTCAGAGATGACACCTCCAGGTATCCAGGTATAGTTTTACACCCCCATCTCTCGGTTCTCTCAAGTTTGGGCTTTGGGTTGGAGTGTTTTGCGGCTAAAAACGAAGGAACATTGTTTGCGCAGTGCTACCTTATCCTAGACCCTTTTCTAGACCGTTAAGCGTGTATGGTCTTTTGTATCTTTACTACTTAACCTCTTCTCTGCTGAGTGGACGTAAGTATTTCCTTGTGTTCCTCAAAACATGTTCATTGCTATTTTTTTAAATCGGCCTCTAGAGAAAGATTCAAAAGATGTAATTAGATCTACATTTTCTATCACTTGTGCAGTTGCTTATTCTATAATAAGGTCGAAGGTACTATGGATTTAGTCGAATCTCTCTTGGATAAGCATTTTACTGTACCGGTACAACCACGAAGATATACGTCTCAGCAATGGCAGGGTTAAACCTAAAAGCAGTGCACAGGAAACAACTTTCCCTTGGAAAAGTACTAATTCCCTTCACTCTGATCTTGACTTGATAATGGATGCCTTACCGTTATACTGGTATAGCATTGTTGTGATACAAGAAATTACAATAACACTCTATATTGCTCACACATGCGCGCGTGCACACACACACACACACACACACACACACACACACACACACACACACACGCACGCACGCACACACACACACACACTCACACTCAATTGCA
>NW_004797488.1:87961-89793 GCF_000002075.1 Aplysia californica | reverse complement strand
CCCCCCCAAAAAGAATTCAATAAAAAAATTGCCTAACTGGCTGGAAAATGCCTGTTTCTCCGATTCTGTTATTTTGACGAGCGCCTGATTCCACCAGGATGCCTCACATTTGTTTGTTACTGATTTCTAAGTTATTAGTCGGTTGAAAAAGAAATTGTCGAAGACTTTTTTCTTCGTCAGGACCTCATCTGACCTCGTTAGAAAAGTTGTTAGAAATGTCATAACATAGGTTCTAGGTAAGAGCAAACACAGCTACTTGGCTAAAACTGATGCTCTAGGGTACCTTTAGGGGTTTCTTTTTACCGATACAAACAACGCGTTACATTCTTACATCGAGGATGAGGTTGTAGACGTTCTTGCGTTCGAAGTCAAGAGACGAATTCAGAATAAGAGTACAGTTTTCGTCAGTCACAAAAGCTGTGGAAAAAGAGGAATACACATTTTAAAATCCCGATGTTTGTCTTTTTAAGGTTAGGTTCTACATAGCTGTATGCAGAACAGGTGAATTCGATTACCAAACACAAGATTGGCTCCACGATTTAATTAGCCGATCCTAGGCTAGGAAAATTAAGAAACAAGATTAACTATTCAAAATCTATTAATCGAATTAAACGTTAAGAAATCTTGGTTTCTTTTTTTACAGCTTTTTAAAAACTAAAACATTCAATCTGACGGATCAGGGAATTTTTTTAAGCAGACAAAACAAAACAAAATAGTACAAACAGAAAATTTGATCGTCATTGACAAACGGTGACCAATAATTTATCTTCAGAGGAGAACACCTCTCAAGGGAAATAGAAGAAATAAGAAAAGGAAGACTTATGGCTTTTGTTGTGGCCAATGAGACCAGAGAAAAGTAAATTGTAATATTACGAACATTTAGTTAAAAATCTTCAATTCCGCTTGTGGAAGTGCGCATCTCACGAGCTTTTCTCTTGGTTTCAATAATTATAATCGTTATTATGATTTGCTACCCCCTGTGATTGATGTTCTCCAACTGGGTCTGTCTGGAGCTTGGCTCCTCTATGTCAACGAATGAATGTTGAAGTCGTTTAAAGACATTTTCTGGTTGTCATGTTGCCCTTTTTTTCCCCTTGTTTTGTTTTGTTGTTTGTTTGTTGTTGGTGTTTGGGTTTTTTTATTGTTGTTATTGTCATTGATTGTGCGGTTTTATTTGTTTGTTTGTTTTTTGTTGATTGGGGTGTTGTTGTTTTTCTATTGTTACTGTTTTGTTTTTCTTTCTGTTTTTTTGTTTTTCTAGGGTTTTTTTAGGGGGGGGGGGTTGGACAGATTGTCGTCATGTTGCACTTTTTTTCCTTTTTTCTTATTTTGTGAGCCAACTCCATGCTTCACAAAGGACAACTAAGAATAGAATACTGAGAAAACAAACAGAAATATATAACTAAAGGCACTCACATGGCTTCTCAACCCCTGTGCCAATCCCTTTTTCCGCCAGCGAGCAGGTATACAATGATTTGCTGCCAGTGAGCCAACTTAATGCTTCCCAGAGGACAGTACTAGTTCAGAAATGGATACTTAGAAAAGCAAAGAAGAAAACTAAAGGTACTCACGTAGAATCTGATTCCTTGTGTTAGTCCCCTTTTCTGTCAACGAGCAGTTATACAATGATTTTCCCGCAGTATCTAGATCCCGTACACCGGGAGACAGTAGCACTTGTGGCGGCCTGGCGTTCTCGGCTACCTGCACTGTTGTAGGGATCTGTGGCCAGCCGATGTAGGGAGGGTTGTCGTTGATGTCACTGTACCTGAATGTCACCTGGAGGTGGGCAAGGGTAATAATAATAATAATAATAATAACAATAATAATAATAA
>NW_004797488.1:83706-87323 GCF_000002075.1 Aplysia californica | reverse complement strand
TTATCCGGGGTTGGTTTGGGGGGGGGGGGGGGGGTGCACTTTAAAAAAATGTAAGCAAGCTACTTCGTTATTCATAAAGATTTTGTCAGTTCTGTTTTCAGTACCTGAAATTTGAAAAGGACAGACAACATCGTGAATTCTAAATGCAAATTCGTGGTTATTGTTTTATTATTCTTGTTTATTGGATTGAGAAAGGCTGCAACATTGTGTTTGGTCTGCTGCTTATAAAACACACCGTTACAGGTTAATTACAAAGTTGTATCTGTTCAATACCTAATTTTGAGAAATCTGATCTAAAAATCTTTAGCTGTACAACATATAACGCTATGTCGAATTTTGATAGAGCAGATAGAACATTTGGTTTCTGACTTCAAGGTCTTAATAACGCAAAACGACCAAAATTGTCATTAAAATCTTTGTAATTCTAAAGTAGCGAAATGTGTCCTATGCGCACGCCCTGTCCTTAAAATAATAAAGTTAATGATACCTTAACGCTTGACTCACCAACATGGTTGAAATGACGACACGGCTGGGGTTCAAATCCTCGGACATCCAGCTGGGGTAGTCGAAGACGTCATCAAAGACCTGCACCACGTTAACTAGTACTGTTTCAGAATCCAGTTGCTCGCGGTCCAAACCAGTTTTACAAAAGGCCCGCCCCTGATGAGTAACCTTCATGAACGTCGCCTCTACAGCAGGTTCGTATTCAAATCTCGGCGTCTGCAGGCTTGAAATGGCGTGAGCAGTGGTGCTTCTTGGGCGAGAAATTATGATGGACGGGTCTGTGCTATTGAACTCACCCACGGTCATGTTCACGCGACTTTGGGACATATTGACGTTTGTTGATGCGTTGAAAGGGGATTCCGACAGAGATGAATTTTTTCCCTCGGAAATCCAGCTCCCCTTCAAGAAAGACAAGTTGCTATAGTGGGCGATGATGACGTCCGATAGAATGTTTGAAAAACAAGAAATCGCTTCCGCACTCCATGGCTCCGGGCCGCTCGTATTTGTTTGGGAAAAGCTACCGTTTCGTAAAAAGCTACCAGTTTGGATTTGGGAAGAGTTACCAGTTTGAGAAGAATTGCCAGTTTGAGAAAGGTTACCTGTTTGGGAAGAGTTACTAGACTGAAAAATGTTGCCAGTTTTGGAAAAATTACCAGTTTGGGAAGAGTTACTAGACTGAGAAAAGTTACCAGTTTGGGAAAAGTTACCAGTATGGGAAGAGTTACCAGTATGGGAAATGTTACCCGTTTGAAAAGAGTGTCCACTTTGGGAAAAGTTACTCGTTAGAGGTTGGGAAACGTTACCAGATTGGAGAACGCTATATGTTGAACCATTTCCAAAAGCAGCATAGTAATTATAGTTAGGATATGAAAGAGAACTATTGAAATATCTGCGAGACCTGAGTGTTGATTTGTAGCACTGTCCTAAAAACTGGAGAAAGATTTTTATTGTGGTCTCATCAGCGGCTTTTGACAGCGAGTCAGGAAAACCTGCAGGCTTAGGTAAACTCCTCAAACACGTCGGGTCAATTTTGTGGACGGTGTCGTTCAGTGTTGTAGTATTTACTGTGTCCATTAGTTGCAGCCAGAGGTCTAACCTGAGTGCTGTATTGTTACCCGATACCGCAGTGATTTTACTCGTGTAAGCGTTTAAAGCGCTCTTCGTCATATTACGTACGAATGTGGAAAAGTTCAGTACCCGGGACATGTTGCTATAATTAAAGGAACAGCACAACATGAAGGTACTCATTTTCTGAGTGCAATTATTCGCGTCAAGAAGCTTCGATCCGTTGCCCGGTGTGGATATGTTTGCAGAATAACCACCTGACACGTTGCACACACTATCTAAACTCTTCCTGAAACGTAGACAGCTGCTGTTGTCGAATGTTGTGCACCATGAAGAGAAAATAACGTGAATGTCTAGTGGTCCCATATCGGAAGTCGTGTTTGTTTTCTTATGGTTGTGTACATCTCTCTTCTCGTTGGAGTTGTGAGGTCGGGGGGCCAAGTGTTGGTGTCTGTCACTGTGTTCTTTCTCTTGTTGTTGCTGTTGCTGGTGTTGTTGCAGTTGTTGTTGTTGGTGGTGGTGCTGTTGTTGTTGTTGTTGTTCTTGTTGCTGCTGTTGTTGTTGTTGTTGCTGCTGTTGTTGTTGTTGTTGTTGTTGTTGTTGCTGTTGTTGTTGTTGCTGCTGTTGTTGTTGTTGTTGTTGCTGCTGCTGCTGTAGTTGCTGTTGTTGCTGTTGTTGCTGTTGTTGCTGCTGTTTTTCTTTTCCTTTTTTTTCTTCTTTTTGTTTTCGTTGACTTCGGCGATGATGGTGCTGTCCTCCCGACCCATGGTGACGTGCAGCATTTTGCGAATCACAAACGACGTATTCTCTAATAAACCTCGCCAGCACCTCCCACGGATTCCGAGCGGGATGATCCGTCTGGTGGATGCCCTGAGAGAAGGCTCTCTCGAAGCAGTATATGTTCACGATATCCTTGTCGTTGTTCGCGGCGCCACTGTCATGGCCGTTTCCCGCGAGGCGGTGAAGTGTCGACCAGGGCAAAAGCTCCAAGCCAGAACTGTGCGCTTTTGTGACGTTCTGGAACATTCTTTCAGCTAGGTGGAACCAGTTGTACGAGTTTGCGTCGAAACTGTAGCTGCCCATCGCAGTCTTACTCTTAGGTCCATTTCCGTTGTCTCTAGAGTCCCCCACAGGCGGTTGCGGACCTGATACTGACGTCACGTCGGCCCCACAAGGGTCCTCTAAATCACGAGGTGGGTGAAAAACCTCCTTCAAACTCCTGACCAGTTTTTCGACGTGGTTGGGCGAAAACGTACCGTTTGATGCCCAGCTTGCATTCAACTTATGTATAATATCCCTGAACTCTTTCTCTTTACCATTGGTTTGCCTGTAGTCGTAATGATGTCCATTGTCATATCTGTTATTTTCTTCTTCTCCTCTTCCACCGTTAAGGGAAACTCGTTCTATCCAAGCCTCTAGGATTTTATTAATGGCCTTTGAAAGTTTTGAAGAGCTGCTACCACATTTCTGTCGCATTTCCCACAGCTGCCAGTGCAAACCTCTCTTTGAAAAAGGCAGGCGAGAGAGGAAGTGCCGGTTTCTTGAAACTGGATTTCCAGATAATTGGTAAGACGATTCTCGGAAAATCGGTTTTTGGAATAATTCTGCCAGATTCTTAAAGACCCCGTCAGTAGTCACGCATTTTTCGGACACCCAAAGGGTGTAGGACTGGTCAGGCACCTGGTCCATTTCAGGCTCCTCCTAAAGAGGGGAGAAGAGAAAGAAACTTTAAATGATAGCAGGAGATTTTTTTAACAACAAGAGAGACGTCAGGAAGAGGTGTAAGAGAGAAAATCATCTTAATTCATTTTTTAACTGTTATTCGATATTTCAGTGTATTGAAAAACTTTCGGAAGTATTTTAATTCACAGAAATCTTTTTTCAGTACCCTCCTAAAACTGAACTGGAGAATGCATTCATTAGACCGTCTATTTTTGTTCTGAGAAAAGAGAGAGAGAGAGAGAGAGAGAGAGAGAGAGAGAGAGAGAGAGAGAGACAGACAGACAGACAGACAGACAGACAGACAGACAGACAGACAGACAGACAGA
>NW_004797488.1:77272-81613 GCF_000002075.1 Aplysia californica | reverse complement strand
TCTCTTTCTCTCTCTCTCTCTCTCTCTCTCTCTCTCTCTCTCCACACATCCACCTACCTGACACTTTTCACCTTCACAACGCCGTTTCTGTCCACCCACAGAGACAAGTTCTGGTTCTCGTTGTGGGAAATGCTGTAGGTCACTCGTCCATTCTCACCGCTGTCTTTGTCCACGGCCTTCACCTGGGCTATGCTTGCATTGGCTGAGTTGTCAGACACAGAGTTAGTTAGTTTTTTTTAAGTTTCAGTAGTTAAAGAAAAGAAGTTTCAGTAGTTTTTACGGCGCTCGCAACTGTATAAGCTCATATGAGCGCCAAGGGGTGGATGTCAACAGAGAAGCCCGTACAGGGAATCATGTTTACTCTGCTCACCTCTCTAGCTTCAGCACCTCAAAGTCTGCCTCGACTATCAAGGCATCCCGGAAATAGTGGGTCCCAAGAGTGTGACAAACATACAAAAGAAGTAGAAGAAAATGACGATAGTAAGGGTTAGGAAAGAAGAAACTGAAGTTTCCTATTGCAATTCAGGCACAGTTATGAGCCTGACATTGATGAATCAGCCCCTTTACAATTCTACTGAGCATAAGAACATGTAAATGTCCACCCTTTGGGAGTGGCCTAAAGACCCGTCAGTCAATAGCACCGCCCCGGAAGGGGGGGGGGGGAGTTGGGCAAGGAGTGAGGGACAGAATAAATAGAGGGAGCGAATGAGAAGAGAGAAGAGTTCATCATTGAGGCAGACGGGGTGACAGTATTATTAATGTGTTGGTGAACGATTGAGAAGCGGAGAAAATGATATATGGGTCTAAGTGATTGTGTGAATGCATGTGTGTCTGAGAGAGAGAGAGAGAGAGAGAGAGAGAGAGAGAGAGAGAGAGAGAGAGAGAAAGGAAGACGGAAGAGACAGACAGACAGACAGACAGACAGTCAGACAGACAAAGAGAGAGACAGACAAAAAGACAGACAGACAAAAAGACTGACAGACAGAGCGTGAATTCATAATACACATTCAATTCGAACGATTCACTGTAGTTGAAATAAATAACTGGACGAAGATTTTGTGTTGAGATTTTGTATAGTTTGCCACCTTCATCATCATCATCATCATCATCATCATCATCATCATCATCATCATCATCATCGTCATCATCATCATCATCATCATCGTCATCACCTTCATCATCAGCATCACCATATTTATCATTATTATTATCATTATCTGTGGACCAGTCTCAACAACAGTGCAGTCAAGGCTGTCAAGCCTACTGTTAATATACAGGGTACGCAGTTGGAAAGGCAAGAGAAATTGAACTGGGCATTACCTTTGACCGCACTCTCTCGGCAAAAGACCAGGTGACTAACATTATCACCAGAGCAAGGTAAGAACTAGCTGCACTGAGAGTGATGGCTGCATATATGCACCAACGCGCCCTTATGATCATGCTTCAAGCATGTCTGTAGTGGACTATGGCCTTGGTATGCTCACCCTATCCAAAACCCCGCTACAACGCCTCGAATTCATTCAAAATAAAGGAATAAGAACTGTCCTCGGATGCACCCGTGACACAGCAGCATTCGCGATGAGATATCTGCTGGACCTACCAACGTTAACCCACTGACACAAGAAAGCACAAGTCAAGGCCTACCTACGAGTAACAGCGGGCGAACATCACCTATTGCCTATTACATCCGAAAATAGGAAACAAAGTACGCCAAAGATTAAAAAGAGGATCTTCATGGATGGTGTAGGCTGAACGAACTCTCTGTATGTGTTGTTAAATCGAGGACATAAGAAGAGGATGTGAGTGGATGAGGCCGGAGAAAGACATGAGCAACTTCATGAAGGTGATAGTTACGCTAGGTTGAGAGTGTCGCGAGTGGCCCGCGAATGCAACTAATGCAGAAATTGTGACCATCCTTGAGGAAAATTCAGTGATCGGTCATGTTGTCGTCTTCACCGACGGATCAGTGAGGCGTGGCCAGAAATCTGGGTGGGCGTTCTGTGCTCGAGTTGCCGGGAGGATAATTGAAGAAGTCTGGAGCCAACGAGTGCACTACATCGAGCATGGCAATGGAGGTTAAGGCAAAAACAGAGGCGCTGGAATGGATCAGTATGGAAGCGTATAAACATGTCCTGTTCGTCACAGGTTCGAAGAGCACCCTAGAAAAAAATCAGGATTGGGTGGCTCTACAGTGACTGGAGAGCTTCCACTGCAAATAGCCACCTCCTAAGGATTACATCGGTGTTCTGACCTGATCATGCCGGGGTGCACGGAAATGAACGTGCTGATGAACTTGCCGGCAAAGCAGCACCCAAAGGCCGAATCATGCTCGACCCACCAATGGTGATCGCCAGATGCAAGGAATGCCTTCACGACCAAGAGGAGACAGACTCCCACACACTCAGCACAATAAAAGAAAAGTATGTACGGAGCACAGGGAAAAAGGTTTTCTCCGAGGAGTGGTCAGGCGTGTCTCAAACCAGCTCCGCATAGACACAATTAGCAGGAAAACCCTGAGGTCAACGCTGGAAAGGAGAGATGAGCAGCTATGGACATGTGCTGCCTGTTATGATTCTAGCTCTGGATCCAAGTAATGCAAGTAATCCCCATCATCATCATCATCACCATCATCATCATCATCATCATCATCATCATCATCATCATCTTCATCATCATCATCATCATCATCATCATCATCATCATCATCATCATCATCATCATCGCATTGAACGTACGTTTGAGCATCGCTGTAGAGAGGTACGTCTCATAGAAGGTTTTGGTGAACACCGGCCTGTTGTCGTTCAAGTCACGAAGATGAAGATAAATAGTCAGAACTGACCCAGAACAGTCCAACCTGAGGAAATGTCACAAGATAATGGAGAGGAAGGGGTGGAAAAGGGGGGGGGGGGGTATATGTTTAATAATGTTTTTTATGCTTTCTTTTTATGTGTTAGTTTCATTGTTTTTGCTTTTTTTTGTTGGGTTGTTGTTGTTTTTGTTGTTGTTGTTTTTTTTTGGGGGGGTTGTTTTTGTTTGTTGTTTTTGTCTATTTCGTTTTGATTTTTTTGGTGCTTTTATTGTGTGTTTTTTTGTGTTTTTTTTTCTTTTTCGTGGTCTCGAGTTTTATTGTATTATGTACTCTCACATTGTGACTCGGGAAAAGGAGGGATGGGTGAAATTTGGCCAGCTTTTTAACCTGTGACACAACTCGTGACGTCATTCGTCGACACACTGGGTACGGAAATTGGCGCCGGATTTTATCTGTGGTAATGATGACCATAAAGTGGACTGCTAGAAAAACAAACGAAGAAGTCTCAGTTGAAGCAAATTGCCGACGACAGCTTATGGCGAATATACGAAAGCGACAGGCAAATTTAATTGGACACACAATGCGGAAAGAAGCATTGGAGAATATTGTAACAACAGGCGAGTTTGATGGAAGAGAGGCAGAGGCAGACAGAGGGAAAAGATACTGGACAAGTTGACAACGTGGCTGAGAGCAGCACGAACAACAGACACCATTGCTGCAAAGCAAGACAGATGGAAGTGGAGGTGCATGATCACCCACGCCAGTCGGCAAGGCTCCGGAAGATGATGATTGGTGCAAATGGTATCAAGTAAGCGCATGTGTATCTGAACTGGCTTTTCAGGGACAATTATAGGTCACAAACCACGGTAAGTTGACATCTCACTGTTCTTTCAAGCAGCAAACTCATCATTTTGTGGAACAAAACATAATGGACATTTAGTTTAGTTTTGTTTTAGAAGAGTTTTACGGCGCTCGCAACTGCATCAGGTCATATGAGCCCCATGGGGTGGGTGTCAACAGAGAAGTCCATACAGGGAATCAGGCTTACTCTGCTCACCTCTCTAGCCTCAACAGCACAAAATCTGCTTTGACTATCAAGGCACCTCGGACATTGCGGGACACAAGAGTATGACAAACATACAAAAGAAGTAGAGGGAAAATGATGATAGTAAGGATTAGGAAAGAAAAAGCAGCAGTTCCTGTTGCAGTACAGGCACAGTTATGAACGTGACATTGATGAATCAGCCAATTTACAATTTTACTGTTCATTAGAACATGTTAATGCCCCTGTCCCCTCCCCCCACCCCTTGGGAATGGCCTAAAAACACTTCAGTCAGTAGCACCGCCCTGGTGGGGGGGGGGGTAGGATCGATATTTGCAGTTCGATAGAATTATCACAGCAGGAAAATAACTGGTCGAATAGGTTGTCTCGGTCGTTTACAATGGCAGTGCATGTAACAAAGGTTGGGTACGCTCCTGCATACGGACAACAAGACAAACATAAGTAAATATATGTCTCACGTGCTGAAACA
>NW_004797488.1:68546-76537 GCF_000002075.1 Aplysia californica | reverse complement strand
CCATCTCTCTCTCTCTCTCTCTCTCTCTCTCTCTCTCTCTCTCTCTCCCTCTTTTTCTCTCTCTCTCTCTTTCTCTCTCTCTCTCTCCTCTCTCTACATGTGTGTGTTTACAACCCCATCGGCATAATTTAGATCTTTTATGGGGGGGGGGACTTCGGCCTTGCGGGTGAGGACCCACTCAGACTGAGCGAGGCACATCATCCAAGCAGAAAGACCGAGATACTCGACATTAAAGATCCAACGTCACCAGAAGAGACCGCATAAGAAACGAAACCATACGTCTACAAACTGGAATACCACCAGTAATAAAATTCATAGATCGTCAAAGAGTCAAATGGTCTGACCAGAATGCCCCAGAAACAAATAGCGGCTACAGCTTACAACACCCGAGAATTCGGTTTCAAATCAAGAGAAAGACCAAGAAAGACCTGGCTGCTGGGGGTTAAGAAGGTTCTGGAACAACAATACATATCTATCTCAGACACTACACACCTAGTACAGGACCGAAAACTGCACCTCCCTTCGACATCCTAGGGATACCAGAGGAAAGAAGACGTAAAAAGTAAAGATTCTCCCTACAAGGGAATCAAACTGATGTATCTTGCGTGCCACGGTGATGAAACTAACTGCTGCGCCCCAGACACCAATGGAGAGAGAGAGGGAGGAAAGGAGGGAGGAAGGGAGAGTGAGAGCGAGCGAGAGAGAGACAGAGAGAGAGAGATGACGAGTGTCAAGTGGATAGATAGATAGATAGATAGATAGATAGATAGATAGATAGATAGATAGATAGATAGATAGATAGATAGATAGATAGATTCGAAGACGTTTGAAGTTTCGAAAGTGTTTTGGATTTTAGTTTGACTTGTTTTTAATTCAGATATTTGATTTTGTTCCAGCGATGGAATAATAATATGGAATATTGAGGTAAAATACTATACTTGATATGCCACGGAGGTTGGGAGGGGGGGGGGTCAATAATATTAGTACTTTTATAAAGATTCGAACAAGATTCCTCCATACTGCGACAGTGACGCCCTCCCCTCGTATTGGTAAGATTGTCACGTGAAAGATCGATCTCTGTAAGTGGCTTCCGTAAAATTGCAAAAGTTCTATCTGCTCAGTACCTAGATTTGAGAAATCTGACGTAAAAAATGTTGAGTTTCCCAACATGTCAAGCTTTTTCGAATGCAACTCTTTGAATATCTTGATAAAGACTCCACTGGACCAGGTGATTTCTGACATCATGGTCCTGGTAACTCAAAACAGCCCCCAAAAATGTCAGGAAAAAAAACCTTTGTAACTCTAAAGTAGCGAACTAGCTAGTAATACAACTAGACCATTTACTGTAACAATAAGACAAGAGGGGACTAAGACCCACTTGTTTAGTAACTCATTATGTTCTGATAACAGAACAGGTGGTTGACGCACCACTGGTAGCTCTTACTTTTGTTTTTTCCCTCTGTCGTTTTCCTATCTCTCTTTTCTTACTCATTGTGTACGCACGTTTTTGTGACTAGTCGTTTCTCTCAACGCAATCCGAACTTGTTGGAACCGACGAACACAGAAATACCCCCCGGGGCGGTGCTACTACTGGAGTG
The DNA here is from genome assembly GCF_000002075.1 of Aplysia californica. Lineage (NCBI taxonomy): Eukaryota > Metazoa > Mollusca > Gastropoda > Aplysiida > Aplysiidae > Aplysia > Aplysia californica. The sequence goes on along the minus strand of NW_004797488.1, from coordinate 74,939 downwards.
TCTTTAGGCCATTCCCAAAGGGGGGACATTAACATGTTCTTATGCATTGTAGAATTCTAAATGGACTGATTCATCAATGCCATGCTCATAACTGTGCCTGAACTGCAACAGAGAACTGCTGCTTTTTCTTTCCTCTTCCTTACTATTGTTATTTTTCCTCTACTTCTTTTGTGTGTTTGTCACACTCTTGTGACTCGCTATTTCCCGGGTGCCTTGATAGTCGAAGTAGACTTTGTGCTGTTTTAGCTAGAGAAGTGTGAAGAGCAAGACTGGTTCCCAGTAAGGACTTCTCTGTTGAAATCCACCTCTTGGCGCGCATATGACCTTATGCATTTGTGAGCGCTGTAAAAACTCTTCTAAAACTATGTTCACAGAAAAAAGTAAAATTATTGTATGCGATAGGTTACAGTCGGCTTTAAACGTATGGTACCTTAGCAGATATGTCTCCCCAAATCAAAAGAGAAAAACACGCTAATCTCTTAATTTCTGAACTAAAGTCGACTCTGCGAAAAACACTTTAATAATAATGTCGACAAATTTATTTTCCCAACTTTGAGAATGCACAGTTAAGCCAGAAAAGAGGGAAGACAATGAGAGGATTGATATGCCCCCGAGGTCTAGGGAATACCAAAAGGCAGCAACCGTTGACCCCGTTGAGCATTCCTCTTTAGCTAAACGTAGTAACATTCCTCAATGAAGCGCATAAAAGTTCTGTAACGTCTTTTGGGAAAAATATTTTAAAAAATCAGTTACACAGTTCATATACATCGGGGCTCTAAAATTACTTGGGGGTAGCTGAAGGTAATTTTGATGCAAGCTTGGGCTACATCAGTTATCCCACAAAAACAGGTTTCATGAATTCAAAAATGAATTCACTACTGGTTTAACAATGTCCTAAATATTTACTAATACCAACTCAGCCCATGAACGATTCTTCAGATTATAGGCCTCTCTTTATCTATTTCTTTTTGCCACAAACCTGTGGGTTGCACTAATATTAAACTTTGGTGCCAAATAGTCGATGCAAAATATATAATTATCTTCCTGGGAGCCTCAATTGGCCTTCTGTCTCGAATTTAAGAACCCTGGTGTACGTAGCTCTTACTAAAAGACAAAAGATACTCACTTCGTTTATGCTTTTTCTTATATATCTACGAGCAAAAATCGGACACACATCATCGACATTTTCCACAGTTATGTTCAGACTTGTGACAGCAACGTTCTGGACGTCTACACCTTTGTCACGGGCTGCCAGATAGAGTGTGAACGACCGTCTTTCCTCGTAGTCCAGAGGGGAAACTAGGCTCAGCTCTCCTGAGAATAGAAAGGAAAAAAGGGATTCAACTCAGCTCAGTTGTGTAGCGATTAGGCGCTTCTCCATCGCACGTATAAAATTTGAGCTCGATTCGTACGTCTTTCTGCGGAAGGTTATATCCCCCTGAGCTCATATCGTACCATATCATGACATTATCATGTCATTCCCTGCCATGCGATGCCGTGCCGTATATCTTGCCATACAATGCTATACCTTACATCATATCATAACATAGCACAGCATAGCATAGCACAGCACAGCACAGCACAGCATAGGATACCATACCATACCAAACCATATCATACCATACCTTACCATATCATACCATACCACACTGCAACCTGCCACCCTATACTATATCATACATCACATGACACTATAGCATACCATTCCCGTGTGTACCACACTACACCATAGCCCGATAATACCACAGTATATCCCGTCGTACCACAATGCACGAAATCCGACCAGACCACCCGAAAATATACCATTCCAGGCTGACACCCAGGCCTTCACAAAAAACTTCACTTATATGACCTTATTGTGTTGTAAGTGCTGCAAAACTATTACTAAAACTAAACTAAACAAATATGTTCAAATATCCCGAGAAATATAATAATGTGAAAAAAGAGACAGAAGAACAAGCAAACAAACAAAAAAATATCCCAGAATCTGACATAAATCCGGGATTAGAGACTCAGGCCCGACGTAGTGCTCTAGGAAAAGCTCATTATATGAATTTGCCTCACTATACCCTCGGTTCGAACAAGGATTTTTCCGCCCCCCCCCCTGCCCACCCAGCAGTAATGTGTACAGTTATGAGTCAACAAACATTCAAAATTGGTACCCTCACGATTTTCAGTTTCTGACTACAGTCGTTTTCCCCTGTAACCTTCAAGTGCTTTACCTGCTCTTTCAAAATGGTAAGATTATTCGGAGTCGTTATCAAGATATTCAAAGAATTGTATTTGAAAAAGTTTGAAATACTGTGAAGCTCAAAGATTTTGACGTCAAATTTCTCAAAACTTGGTACTGGGCAGAAAGAACTTTGTATTCCTGGGTAGCGAAATGCAATCTATTATTATCATAATTCACCTGATTGCCCATCAATGGAGAAGTGTCCAGCGCTGCCATTTACGATGCTGTAAGTTAACTCGCCGTTTTGTCCCAGGTCACTGTCTTGTGCTGTCACAGTCATTACTGGACCTGGATGGACAAACGTTATGTAAGTCAAAGGCGGAAACTCAGTGAATCTTTTCCATCCTCAAGCTTGTTGTTGAACACCCTATCCGTGCTTCGTGTTTTACTGTTGTATCCATACGACGTGGGGAACTGTATGTTGCACTATTTTCCAATGAGGAAATGTACTCGTTAATCCAATCCGTACGCTTTGCATAGCAGTCTGTTAAAATTATTTTTTGAGAAATACTGAAAGTTTCAAAGAGATCTTCGAACTAGAAGTATTCTAAAATGTGACGAATACAACCCCGGGGGTATAAAATGAACACAGGGTGTACGGATAGGGTTAAAGTGCCTAGAGCTGTGTTCACACGGGAGTGGGCGCTAGAGAAATTATCTACATTACTATGGTTATTATGATGATTTTTTTTTAAATTGTTATTGTTCTTTCTTATTATGGGTCGGGGGGTTTTGTGGGGGGGGGGGGGGGGGGTTGAGTTATAAGATTTCCCCCCAATACCAGTTTGCAAATAATATGATCTCTGGGGTGTAATGGTTGGCCAGTTGGATGTGCCACGCAGAAGACATGAGTTCGAATGCTTTGTTGGACAGTTTGTAGTTCATTTTCTTGCTGCTGTTGTTATTTTGTTTTAGCATTGTTTTGTTTTTGAGTCGGATATATCTATTGAATGAAGGTGCGGTGGTGGAGCGATTAGTGCGCTCGTCTCAGAAGCGGAAAGTCCGGGTTCAAGCCTTGGTTCGGACACAGATTTTTTTCGCCTCCGCCTGCCCACCCAGCAGTAATGAGTACCTGACTTCGAGTTTGGGAAGTAAAGGCGGCGTGGAAAGGAACTAGCCCCCCTACGACAATATTCCGAAGGCTCAGGAAGTTGTCCCACTAACGAGGCAATCCCCAATGTCCGGTTCGGATGCCGGAACAACTTTACTTTTTTATATCTAGAATCTATTGAGTTACTCCGAGTTCCTGCTGGGATGTTGCATTTCGATCAGGCTGGGTTAGTAGTACTGACTGACAAAAACGACACAGCCAGCCCACAGTATGATCTATATTGTGTCGATAGTGGTGTAAAATATTGATTTGCAAAAACAAAGATACGCAATATAATGTGTTGTCACCTTATCTATCTGAGGGCTCAAAACCTAACAGAAGTGTTGAATAACATTCTCTTTGTAACATCAAGTCGTGCCTGGGGGTCTTTACAGCAAAAACCGTGTTACAGATAGAGCTCGTTACATAATATTCTTTACCGCTCATGTGTGTGCTCCTGATTTGCAGAAATCAGAATATGAATTCATTTGTCACTTGTAAAAAAGAGCGTTATTGTAAATATGTTTGCGTCCCTTCCAACACAATTTACATCATTTTAGAGACTTGCTGTCAGAGCCCTTCAATGCTCAGAGGGATGCAATATTCCAGCAGAAAGACCGAGATACCCGGTTTAAAAAAATCTCCCCACTTGGTGTTTGAACTCTGGTCTCCTGCGTGGAATTTCTCCTTTTGAATAGATCTTTATCATCGTAAACTAGATTTCAGCATCGACAAAATTAAACACAGATTACTATTCTTTGGTTGTCTTCTTCATAATATCTTCATTGTCCTTGCTCCTCTTTATGTTTACATAAAAGCAAAACGGAGGTTTAGCTTGGCTTGATTAAAACCAATTCCCTTTTCCTTGTTACTTTGAAACATCATAATCAATCTCTCTCTCTCTCTCTCTCTCTCTCTCTCTCTCTCTCTCTCTCTCTCTCTCCCTCTCTCTCTCTCTCTCTCTCTCTCTCTCTCTGTCTCTCTGTCTCTCTTTATATTTTTTTTCTCTTTCTCTCTTTCAATGTATGTATAATATATCCAATGTAGTCAAACTAGTCAGCCTTCATTTTAATAATATACTCTTTTCCACCTGTCTCCTTTCCAACAATAATTAACAACCATGAAACTCACCTACAGCCCTATCTTCCTTAATATGCAAAGTTTTAGGGTAGTCAGACCCAAATGTAGGAGGATTATCATTGACGTCATCAATCTTGACGGTGACTCTGATCTTAGTATACTTTCCAGACGCCCTCAAAATGACGTCAAAACTGTGTTTGTCTTTGGTCTCCCGATCCAAAAGGCCGGTCACAATGATGTCTCCTGTTTTAGGGTCAATGCTGAATGGTACCGGCACTACATGGTCGGGCATCTCAAACACTGTGACGTCACGATATATGAAGTGTTCAGGGGAATATTTGAGTAAGGATCCCTGGGAAAGAAACATGCACGGGATTATGAACTACCTGTCGTATATATGATAGTTGGAAGTTAGATCGCATTTTTGGCACTGAGCAAATTTTGAAAAATAGGGCACTAGCAATGCTTAACCAGTTCTCATCATCGTCATCATCATCATCATCATCATCGTCATCATCATCATCATCATCATCATCATCATGTAGAACTAAGTACCAGCACCTGGAAGATGTGTATTCTGGGTACTCCTATAAGCGGGAACAAAAATCTATCACGTGTCTCTGGGACTAGGTTGAGCTAGCGAGACTGCATTCGGACCATCACTGGAGTTTAGGTTGGTATAAGAACTTTGTAAATGAAGAGCTCTGCCCATGTTGCTGAAGATGCGGCCATGAAAAGGAGAATGTCAAACATATGTTTGAATGCCCAGGGACAATGGCAATTCGAATGGAGTTATTTGGACGAGTGGGGGTGCCGCTAAGAATATTGACAATGGAGCCGAAAAAGAGCCTCGCTCTCGCTCGAAGATTTCTTCGTGAAGTCCGTCAGGCCCATTAATGAAACACACAAAAAAATCATCATCATCATCATCATCATCATCATCATCATCATCATCATCATCATCATCATCATCATCATCATCATCATCATCATATAATATGATGCCCCATTAGTTTTATTTCGACTTTTAATTAACAATATTCCCCTTCGTGAACTTCGCTAGATTTTATTACATCTGATTATCAATCCATTGTTGTGCTGAGCTAGAAGAAACAAATTTCATGCGCAGATAAAGAATACTGTGTCTTACCCATAGAATGATTGTATTGTTTTGAGCATCCTCTCTCACTGTGACGACATCATTGTAGGGGTCCACACGCAAGTCATCGTCGTTTACATACACAATGAGGATGCCAAGGATCTGGGGAGAGGGAGGTGGTTCTCATATATCGTGGGGGGGGGGGATGGGAGAGGAGGAGAGGAGGTGGAGAAAGGGAGTTGGAGAAAAAGGGAGATAAAGGGAGATAGAAGGAGAAGAAAAAGAGATCGAGGGAAAGAGAGAGACAAAGTGGGAGAGAGAAGGGGGAGGGAGGGACGGAGGGAGACAGTCAGACAGACAGACACACAGAGAGAGAAAGAAGCAGAGACAGTCAGACAGACAGACAGACAGACAGACAGACAGACAGACAGACAGACAGACAGACAGACAGACAGACAGACCCTGACTGTCCGTGTGTGTCAAAATCATGTGTTTCTTGTCTGGGTGCCGATGTAGCTACTCAGGCTAATCTCCGATCGGCAGACAAGAGTTTAAAGGAGGAGCAGAATCGATAAGAGTAGGCTTCGGCCGCCACCCGGGCAAAATTCAAAATTTCCTACCAACTGAAAATTTTAGGTGTGTCCCGCGCGATCATATTATGACCTTTTGCAGTTGCGAGCGCCGTAAAACACTTTACCAAAAAAAGGGAAACAGGATGGGCCCTTGTCTTCTTGATATTCGGTGTTTGCCTCTCTTTCAATAGGTCCCGTGTTTGAAACCTGATAGGAGCGGGAAATTCTTTTTTCTAACAAATTGTAACATCCCCCGTTCACCTCTTTTTCTGCTCTCTCTAATTAATTTCAACCATCGTCTTCATCTCCACTTTCTCCC
>NW_004797488.1:65025-67809 GCF_000002075.1 Aplysia californica | reverse complement strand
GTAGGAGGAGGAGGAGGAGGAGGAGGAGGAGAAGAAGAAGAAGAAGAAGAAAAAGAACAAGAACAAGAACAGAAACAAGAACAAGAACAAGAACAAGAACAAGAAGATGAACAAGAAGAAGAACAACAAGAAGATGAACAAGAAAAAGAACAAGAAGAAGAAAGGCCGCTAAACATGTACGTTCCAGCCTGGCGGTTTTAACCCGACTGGGAACCGGCGTTGAAGCCGCTGCGCAAAACCGCCGTTCTACGAGCCGGCGCGTCATCCACACCAGGTGGGGTTTAATGGCAGCTCAAGTCAAATTTTTTAATGGCGGAGTGTACTGACAATGCCGATTTGCTTGCAGCTTATGTGTTGCTCGTAGCCAAACCTGTACTGAACCCCTTTAGCGAATACATTATTATGTGGAAATTTTTAAAACCTCTTTTTTTTTTTTTTTTAACACAAATTCTGCTCGAATAGTGCCTTAAAATTGGGTAGCTCGTTTCAAACATGTAGACCGATTTTATGTGCGGTAAATCATTTTGAAGATATTGGCAGCGACAAGACAAGCCGGCTACGGTCACACAAAGGCTGTCGTCGACGGAACGTGTAGTCAGAAAATCCAAGCATGTTGAAACCGCCGGTTCCGCCTCGCGGTTTAGCTTTTTCTAGCAGTTTTTCATCCACATCTGCGGTTCTGTCGCCAGGTTTGCCTTTCCATTCAGAACGGCAGTTTGGAACGTACATGGGTAGCTTCCTATACAACATATTAGGCATGAATATTGTGTTTATTTGTAAGCAACGAATTCGTTTCAATTTTTTCAGTCTGTCTAACAAAGAAGACTCACTTAAATGGCAATAACTCGGCCATCTTTCTGCTCATGTAGACAAAACTTCGAGCAAATTAATTTCAACCAGGGAAACAATAACATCACGTTCGTAAATATGAAGAAAATCAATCACCGGTTTTGAGAAGTTTTTAACATTTCAAACATAACTGGGTGAAACGCAAAAGTTTACGTCTTAATTAAAAGCGTTCAGCTACAGCGGCACGATGGACCTTTCTGGTTTCAGGGATAGAACGGCAAAACCAAGACAGTCAGATCAGATGTGAATTTCATTGTGCTGAAAAAAAGTTTAGGGAGTAGATTTGAGAGGAGAAGGAATCATACTGATGAAACCTGGTTCCAGCAGGATTGGATCAAAACACACACATAAAAAGTGACCCTGGCATGGTTGCAAGAAAGGTTTAGTTTTAGTAGAGGTTTTACGGCGCTCGCAACTGTATAAGGTCATATGTGGGTCAAAAGATTAGAGGTGTTACAAGAGAGTAACAACCTTAAAAAAGAAGAAGGGGAGATGTGGACGATAGATGTTTGATAGGGAAGAAGAAGCAAACCACACCAGAGCACCCGCCAACCACCCACAAGAAAGGTTTGGGAAATGCCTTATACGCCTAAAGCTTATAAATGAATGGTCATCTTTCCCCAGATTTGAACTTCTTAAAGGGGGTTGGGGGGGGGGCTGGTTTTTAATTGACGATTTTGGTTAAATTTATGGTGTCTGGACTGTTTATGTATTATATAATACCCCAGTCACTTGTAAATCTAAAAAGTGTTTACTCTTTGTGCTACAATCACCATCTTTCAGTTCTTCTGTCCTAGAACTTTTATAATGCCTAGTATGTAAAAAAAATGACTCTTCAAAAAAAAATTCAATTTTTGATAGCTGTTCTCATATACTTTTTTAATTTTCTTTTTTATTCCAATGAAATTTTCAGGGCGCGTTATTCACACCATAACCTAACCTTTATACAGGTGGAAAATAAAAGCGATGCATCCATAAGTCAGTTACTTGGATGATTGTATAATCAAATTTTTAGGCTTAAAGGGGTAGGTCAATTATCCATCTCTAACGTTTTTCTTATTCAAGATATCCAAGATCCCAACTGTATAAAATGTTGTATTGAGTATAATATCTATCAAAGTACCAAATTTAATTGGTAATTAAAAAATCCTTTTTACTTTCATGAAAGCTGTTTATTCTCAATATGGCGGCCGTTACCATGGCAACCGTAGACTTTTTAAAAAGCTATATTCTAGAGATGTTTTCCTGTTATATCCCCATAGTTTAAGGCTTTATAAGAAAAGAAATAAAAAATTTCAGTGAGCTTCTATCTATATTACATGAGTCGAAGAAGCGCAGAAAAAACACCAAAAAAAACAACAAATAAATAGTTATTGATAAACTATTTCTGAAAGTGAAATAAAAGAAAAACAACCATATGTAATAAAACCGATGTACTCACTGAGCTTGGGTCTACCTGCAGCACCTCACACAGAGGGTCTGTCGCACACATCAGTCGGAAGTCCGTGTGCATAGGGGATGCTATCTGGGTAATATATGTGCCCACGACAGTCTTTGTGGCTACTTCCCCTAAGTGCGAGAAAACGGCAATTTAAAATAACAATATAGTAATAATAGTATTATTATATTTGTGAGTATGTTACTCAATAGAATGCATACTTTTTTTGTTTTGACCCTGAACATTTCTATAAACTGGCGCCTTTGTGTTTAGTAGAAGCAACAACAGACAGAAGGGATACTATTGTTCACTAACTTTTTCAAAAGTGGAATAATTAATGTTCTACCAAAACGAAGTAATTCATCAATAACGTTGCCCACACACACAAACAGATAGTATACACTTACACACGTTCCCATACATTTTTATTATATATATGTGTGTGTGTGTGTGTGTGTGTGTGTGTGTGTGTGTGTGTGTGTGTGTGTGTGTGTGTG
>NW_004797488.1:56873-64060 GCF_000002075.1 Aplysia californica | reverse complement strand
GTGTGTGTGTGTGTGTGTATGTGTGTGTAGTGTGTGTGTGTATGTGTAATATAATATTTATATGCAGAATAGACACACATGTGTACTGACACGCGTGCATCTGTCTACACCACAACCTTCAAATATCAGCCCCGGCGGCTCATGAATATTCATTCCTGGCGGTTCTGTGACCTTGATCTCGACCACTGCGTCCCTCAGGGCGAACTGAGCCCCATCAAAGGCGGACACCTGGAGTGTCCGAGACTGACCGATGTAGCGGTAGGTCAGAGGGCAGTCCGACTTGATAGTCCCGTCATCGTCCACAAAGAGAGGCACTGTATCTGTAGGGCAGAAAAACAACAATCAATCAAACAATCAAACAAGCTAACAAAGAAACCGACAAAGAAATAAACAAACAAGCAATGAAACAAACAAACGAAGCACACAAACAATTGTTTTTAAAGAAAAGGAAAATATAAGAAGGAACTTTTCTTTTTACCAATAAGGATAGTCAAGTTGCAGGGTTGTACATGTAAGGCCAGCTCACTGACAGCTTTGACATCATCTTTCCTTTCATTTTGACGATCGATTGGCTGATGAAGGAAACCAATAGAGGGCGCAGAAATGGCATACAGTGGACCCCATGGACACAGTTGGACAATCTTGAGTTTGCAGATGACTTGGTGGTTCTGTCAAACGCCCAGGCACAGATGTAAGCAGAGACCTCAGTTTTAAACAGCCTATCATAGTCTTAACATACTTAGGGAACCTAAACAAATGGGTAACAGGGAAAGATCAGGGAAACGTGGCTTTTCTGAGAGCATCCGAGCAAAGGAATGAATGGAAAATCATGATCGCCGATGTCTGTCGCAGATCTGGCACTGGATGATGATGATGATCATCATCATAGTCTTTATTTGAATTGAGTATCTGCCCCAGAAAGTCAATGGTCCTAAAGATAGATGCACAACGAAAGGGGGAGGTCACAATATACGGAAATGCATTAGAAGACGTTGAGTTTTTCTGCTATCTTGGGAGTATAATTGACAGAGAGGGGGGTAGGGGGGGGACATGTGCTGGAATAAAGTCCGGCATCGGAAAAGCACAGGTTGCTTTCATATCTTTGAAAAAGGTTTGGAGGACAGGGAATATCTCTCTCCGAATAAAGCTGATGATTTTCAACTCAAATGGGAAGCCTGTCTTGTACGGATGTGGGACATAGGACGCATCTCAGACTTGCGTTAAGATGATCCTGGTTTTCTGGAACAAGTGTCTTAGGAAGTTACTGTGGATCAGATGGACAGACAGGGTCACTAAAGGGGATGTTTTAAGGAGAACAAGACAGTTCCCAGTCAGAGATGAGGTGGGAAGAAGACGGTGGCGATAGATTCGATTTAATTCTGAGGAAGTCAGGTAGCTGCACAACAAGGAAAGTGTTGGACTGGACCCACAGGGTAAAAGATCAAGGGGAAGACCACGTGGCACGGGAGAAGAGTCACAGAAATTGAAGTACAGAAAGTGGGAAGATATGGAGTAACATGAAGAGGCTAGCCCAGGATACGAAAAAAATGGAAAGATTTTGTCCATGTCCGGTACCCTGATCCAGGGTGACCAAGGTAATGATGATGATGATGAATAAAGATAGTGGTAAATAAGAAAAACATGAAGCTTTAGTGATTCTTTAAAAAGTGTTTAAGTCGGGAAGCAAACGTGTAGAAAATGGAAATATTATTAGTTCCAGTGAGGAAAGAGAAAAGACACAAAAAGAAAGTTCTTATTCGCGCTATACACAGACACACACCCGCACACAAACACACACAAACCCACACAAACACACAAACACACGCACAGAGAGCGAGAGAGAGAGAGAGAGAGAGAGAGAGAGAGAGAGTGAGGGAGGGAGGGAGACACACACACACACACACACACACACACACACACACACACACACGCACACACACACACACACACGCACACACACACACATTCAACCTCCCCCCAACCCAACACTCACACTCATTCAATCCCCCCCCCCACACACACACACAGAAACACACACACACACACACACACACACACACACACACACACACACACATACATACACACACACACACACACACACACACACACACACACACACACACACACACACACACACACACACACCACCACCACACACACACACGTACCCACCTACACAAACTGATAACCACACGCAAACTTTTCCTCCTTTTTAGCTTCAGTCTGACATAATCAAAAGTGTGGCTTAATGCACAGCTATCGTGAGAGATTGGACAGACTGAAAGCTAATGACTGCAATCCCTGGGTGACGTCACATAAACTATTCTGCTTATCTAGCGTACGAGGCTACATGAATGCCGTTTGGACTTAGGAATTGCTGAAAAGATCCCATTAAAGAAAGTATGACCGCAATATGAGATCAACACGACATTAGTTTTTACCCTGAGTCTAAATACATCACTATTTAAATAGATAACATTCCTACCTTACTGCATCATTCTAGAAACTAGAAACTTGCAATAAACTTAAAAGAGGCGTTCTCAAATATATTAAGTAATCTGACTAAAAGTAAAAGACGAGTTGTCCACGTATATTATAAGTCTCTTATAGTTTGTTTATTTGTTTGTTTGTTTTTAAGTTCTTATTATATTTTTTAATTGTTAGCATAAGATGTGAGGAAACTGATGAGACCACCGCATGTTATTCAGTCAGAGTAGTCATACATTGGAATTAACGTTTTGTGGGGGCTCTGGTGGCCTAGAAGTTAAGGTGTTTGCCTCTCATTCAAAAGTCCCGGGTTCGAATCTGGGTAGCGACAGAAAATTTTCTTCTCTCAAATTTTTTCCTTTCACATCCTTCTCTGTTTTCTAACAATGTTATCTCAGGAATATATGGATGTCTAAGGAACTGGGATTGAACACCAAGCTGTGGATCTTCAAAACAAACGTGAAGACTGTTCTACTGTATGATTCAGAGACATGGAGGCCCTCAGCATCAGCAGCAAGGAAACTGATGCTTATGAAGGATAGTGGGGATCAAGTGGTACGATCGAGTCACTAATGCTCAACTGTGGGAAAGAACAAGCCAAAGGCCTGTAAAGGAAGACATACAGGTGAAGAAATTGAAAGGGATTGGACACACCCTGGGGAGACCCCCAACAAGCATCATCAGGCAGGCTTTAGCGTTGAACCCACAAGGAAAACGTAAGAAGGGAAGACCAAAGATGATAAGGAGGCGAGCGGTACAAGATGAAATTGAAAAAGCGGGGACATAAAGGAAACAGATAGAAAAGGGTGCTCAGGACAGGCTTCGCTGGAGTAATGCTGTTGATGGCCTGTGTACCACTGGGAGTTAAAAAGGGCGAGAGAGAGAGAACAATGTTCTGTCGTCTGCTTTCGTCTCCACTTTCTGCCCCACCCCTCACCTCCTTTGGCCCCTCCTCTGGGTTCTTGACTCTTTCTGCAGCCTTCCTACTGCTTCTCCTTGGCTCCTTCTTACTGCTGTCTTTCAGCCACACCCCTGATCTTATGGTAGGAAAGATCTACACCTAGCCTTCTCGGACAAGGGCGAAAAATGTCGGAGGTCCCGGGTGCAAGTTCTGCACGTTAAAAATCCCTTCATCATCATCATCATCATCCAGAGCCTGATCTGCAACAGACATCGGCGATCATGGTTCACCATCCATCTCCATTCATTCCTTTGCTCGGATGCTCTCAAAAAGGTGCGTTTCTCTGCTCTTTCTCTGTTACCCATTTGTTTAGGTTCCCTAAGTATGTTGTTCAGGGCCTTCCCCTGCCTCGCCTGCCCTCAATTTTGCCAGTGATAGCTAGATGTTCAAGACCCTTATGTCCATTTATGTGTCCCAAAAAACTTCATTTGTCGTTTCTTGATTGTTTTTAACGTTGAGCCTCCCACGTGGGCTTCATCAAGCCACTACCTCATTTGATTTCTTTTCCTTCCACGATACTCTTTGCAGTCTCCTAAGAAACCTCTTTTTTTTTGCTTTTTTTTTGCGCGCGGTAATATAGTAACAGACAGTGTAGATTTGGAGAGGCTGACACAAAGCGATCAACATTCCTCATGCGTAGGATTCAAGAACCTTTCAACACAGTAACTCCGTGATGCCAGAGTCGGCAATTGAGACCATCTTTAACTCTTTAAGGACTCACTGTCTTGGGGTACAGTGCACGAACTCTGAAAAAGGACGCTTAACTTCCCTTTTCTTTCATATTTCTCAATTCAGTTTTCTTTATCATCAGCTTTTAAAAAAATTTTAAAAAGCAGGCAACAACAAGCATTCTGTTAAACATGCAAATATACGTGTTTGATATGTGTAATGTTTCGAAATGTCCAGCAACATTCCCTTTGGTCTGCTGTTGGTCGATCAAATGTGTCCGCTTCGTCCTCAAATAGTTAAAGGAAATAGATTTGTTTGTGAACATTATTAAGTTGGGTTTTTTTTAAACAAGAAAATAGATTACACTTTGTTGATACCCTTGGGGACAATTCGGTAACAGCGGCAAACATACATACATTAATACATTTCAAAACAAGCAAATATTTCTGTATGCCTATAAAAAGTGTACGGAATACACAATATTACATCAGTGCAGGGACACTTTACAAACATGCCATCACAGTCGCCATTACGCTGCGCACTAGATTTTGTTGTTGCTGTTGTTGTTGTTGTTGCTGTTGTTGTTGTTGTTGTTTTTTGTTGTTGTTATTATTATTATTTTATTATTATTATTATTACTATTATTTTTTGTTGTTGTTATATATTCCTGTGTACATTTTATTGAAAAAATGTTGATTAAAGGCTCAACAAATGTAAACTTTTCAGTTTCCAAGAACTTTCAAGCTTTGGAAATCACCAAAGCTTGGAAGCCATTTTCTTGCTAATTTTACCTCAGAAACCAAGCAACCCCGACCACCTTCAATCGCAAATATCTCAATTTCTATTCAAGATAAGTGGATATTTTTTTCATTGAAAGCTAGGCAAATGAATAACCTTCAAGGTGATACCAATAACTCCATATGCCCAAAAATTGACGAGCGCCTGATTCCACTGCGTCGTGACACATATTTTGTAAAGCTTACCAATGGTCAAGCTGGTGCTGCACTTCTTCCTCGCGTCAGACCGGGACTCTCCAACTATCCCGTAAGTCACGTGACCCCGAGTGTCCGGATCTATAGCCTTGATATGACCAATCAGATCCGAGAAGGCGCCAGCAAAGGGGAAAAACTCGTAGGACAATTGCTCAAACTGCGGACTCACATCGTTGACATCCAAGATCTTTACGTTGATGGTTGTCACTCTCACACCGTTTAAGGTCAAATAAAACTGGGAGAAGTGGTCGTGAGTCTCATAATCCGGGGCTTTGTTGACAAAAATTTGTGTACACTCGACGCCGACGTAAAAGCCACAATAGGGTGGAATGTTGTCGAATCCGATTTTCAGGCGCTCAGAACTGATGTTGACTGTGGCCACAATCGAGTCGGGAGAAGTCGACTCCGCTATCTCGACTAGTACAAACTCGCGCACTAACAAAGCAGGGACGTCTAAGCTTTTGTTGCCCGGCCCGACGTTATTGATTCGGATGTTCAGTTCTCTTCCCGCCTCCGTTTTGCCGAGTTGGATATTGACGTCAGAACTGACGTTGCCAGAGAACTCGTTGAATGCCGCGTTGCTTACAGGGGCAGTAAAACGTTGTGGTGATGTGGCATCCTTAGCTTTAGATAGTATATCCTGAAGTTTGAACAACAACTGTCCTTTAAAAATTTCTTTTCCTCTGAACACGACGTGATCACCGCCGAACTGAGAATCCAACTCTCTATATACTCTGTAACTGGCTTCTCGGGGAATTTTATCCGACACCTTTATTGCTGGTATAATTGAATTTACTACTGTGTGGTTATCAAAAGATTTCAATTCGGAAATGGATACGTTCTTTGCCTCCTGGAGAGCAGAAAGTTGCTCACTCCTCGAACATAATATAGGGAAAGGGAGCACCACGAAAGTGACGCAAAAAAGCTGCAGATACTTGAGGAAGAACATAACTGGGTTGAGGTTCTCTCTGACGGATGTCTTATCATTAAATGAAGCAAAGCCCAGGCTGAAGGAACTTGACTTAATACGCCATTTAGGCCAGAAGCCTTGGCAGTGCCATTGACGTCAATTTGTTTTAGACACACACATGTTGTCAACGGTGTGCGCAATAATAAGATTGAGATTAACTTTATCTTCCGAGAAGGACAAATAATATATTACAAACCACATCAACAATTGAAATTCATGTCTTCACAAAGAGACGTAGCCGGGTACAATATACACAGCTGAGAAAGTATAAACAGATTGGCAGCACTGATTTGCCTCCTTTTATGTTGAATGAAAATTACTGCATATTTCACTTTGTTTCCTGTTTGTCAAAATGTTTGAAACAGGTATGGGTGTTTGGATCCAAGAAACGAACAAACACATCCCTTAATCTTTCGCAAAACAAACACATCTGACAAATTTTCCAATCAATCTTTAATCAACACAGCACATTACCACGTGCCTTCATTGCATCGGCCAAACAGTTTCCCGTTATCTCCACTTCAAGGGGAACATAATTTCTTTCTTTTCTAGAATCAGCACTCTATGAGTTCGGCTTTTCCAGACTTGAATCTTCAATAGAAAACACACAAAAACGAGCGGTTTATAAACACCACATCGTCTAATCTCATTACCTGTATAATGGAATCATCATTATCACAAATTATCCCATGAAATTTTCATTAAAAGTTTTATAAATTTCACAACACAAACCACGTTCTATTGTCCCAATCACATAGGCTATAACACTTTGATCTAATCCAAAAGAGGAGAACACAAGACTATCTATCTTTCATCCTGAGCGTTTTTTGTGAATCGGTAACGGCTGCGTTTGAGTCTTATCTCAAGTGCCGAGAGAGACTACAGTAATATAAACACGTTGTCACAGACACACTGACGGTCTACGCCCTACGTGTAGCAAGCTCATGGCAGATTCTCACGATAGTTGGCAGATAATATTATTGTGTCAAATGCTAGATCTGTTCAGATTCTGACGACATGACCTTGCACTAGAATCGAACTAACCGAAAAAAAGATTCTCTCTGTCTCTGCAACTCTCTCTCTCTCTCTCTCTCTCTCTCTCTCT